>NC_134818.1:34401346-34423846 GCF_046742065.1 Oratosquilla oratoria
ATCACCATCGCAAAAAGTTAAAATCAAAGTTATATTTTCATTTATATATTGTATGTATATGTGTATATGTATATATGTGTATATGTATATATGTATATATATATATATATATATATATGTATGTATATATATATATATATATATATGTGTGTGTGTGTGTGTGTGTGTGTGTGTGTGTGTGTGTGTGTGTGTGTGTGTGTGTGTGTGTGTGTGTGTGTGTGTGTGTGTGTGTGTGTGTGTATCCCCGTCTGGGGTATTGGCTGCATGTTATTGTGGCAAAGTAGCATGCAGTTGATACTTTAGGGTCTATATGGGGCGCCCCTACGGACCAGAGACACGCATCATGTTGTCTGTGATAGAGGAAAACTGTTCATAGAGAAATGATGACACTTTTATACTACGACTGTCCCTCCGTTATGCTGTCCCCCAACCCCTTGTTACTGTCCTGTACCATTTCTCTGAATATTCATTTCCTTTTTTCGCTTACCCTGTGGTGGGGGAAGAGAATGCTACCACCAAGTCTTTCCACTTGAGTCGTAAAAGGCGACAAAAAACGGGACGGGGATGGGATTAGGAGTCCTACTACCTGTAGCCCCAATAGGGGACATTCCTAAAATAAGAAGGAAAGGTATAAGAGGGTCTGGGAGTTTTCCAACCAGTACCCTAAGGTTTGGGTCTTTTAATGTGCGTGGATGTGGTACAGATGAGAGTAAAAGGGAAGAGATAGGCAGTATGTTTGTGAGAAGAAAGATGGATGTGCTGGCTTTGAGTGAAACTATAATGAAAGGAAAGGGCAAATGTGAGTTTGGGAATGTAGCTGGGAGATACTCAGGAGTGAAGAGGGGACGAGGGAGAGAAGGGGTGGCTATACTAGTAAGTGAAGAGATAAGTAAGCGGGTAGTGGAGTGGAAGGAGGTTTCACCAAGGTTGATGTGGATGAAGGTGAAGCTGGGAAGGGAGATGTGGGTTTTTGTAAGTGCGTATGGACCTGGTAGTGAGAAGAGCGTAGAGGAAAGGGAGCCTTTTTGGGTAGGTACAAATGAGTGCATTGAGGGATTAGGGAGAAATGTCAATGTAGTTGTATTACATACATACAAACATATACCAAGGCTTTTCCCCCTTACAAGGGAGGTAGCCAAAAAGGAAAAGGCATAAAATCATTCCCATCCATTCCATCCCTGAATAAACTCCACCCCTCTCTACCCTTCCTCTCATCTGAGCACCTCCTGGATGACGGGTCATCCCTGCACCCTGCCCACCGCCCTGGGTCAGAAGCAGTGTCGCAAGACACAGTACATCCACAGCAAGGCCGCTTCATTTAATCGGCGACCCCCCCTCTCCGTCCCCCTTTGCATATAAGGAGAGGACGGGGAGAAATCCCTTCGGGCTGCGTCAAAATTTACTCACACATACTACCCCACCCCCCACCCCCCCGCCCATTCCTCCTCATGCAGTCACAACATCATCCATATACAACCATTCTCCACTCACCTCTGTCTTCCGTCCTCTCCCTTCCTTCCTCAACAGACATTCCCCTCTTCCCCAAAGCCCCCTTCACCCCATCCATCCACCTCATCCTAGGACGTCCCCTCATGTTCACTCCCTCCACATCTGCCTTCCATACCTCTTTTACTAGTCTTTCTTCACTCATTCTTTCCATGTGTCCAAACCATCCTAATATTCTTTCATCAACCCTATCTCCCAAATCCTTTTTCACCCCTGTTCTCCTCCTCACCTCCTCATTTCTCACTCTATCTAGCCTAGTAACCCCCACCATACTTCTCAGACACCTCATCTCAAACACATTCAAACTCCTTCTCTCTTCTTCTCTTATGTTCCACGTTTCTGCCCCATACAATGCTGTTGGCACAATCACTCCTTCATACAGTCTCCTCTTCGCATCCATTCCCAAATGTCTATTTCTCATTACACTCTTTAAACCACCAAGGCATTTACTCGCTTCTCTCAATCTACATTCTACCTCCACCTTCACTCCACCTTTTCCTGCTACACTTGCACCCAAGTATCTAAAACTATCCACTTCCTCCAGTCGCTCTCCCTTAATGTTCACTTCCAGTCTACTGCCACTTTCACCCCTTGTACATCTCATCACCTTACTTTTACCCACATTTATCTTTAGCTTTCTTCTATCACATACTCTCCCAAACTCTGCCACCAGCTTCCTCAATCCCTCCTCTGACCCTGCCACAAGCGCAGTGTCGTCTGCAAACAACAGCTGGCTCACCTCCCACTTTTCTCCATTTTCTTTAACCATCTCCAATCCCTGACTCACTACCCTAGCATTCACCTCTCGCACCACCCCATCCATGTATAAGTTGAACAGCCAGGGCGACATAACACATCCTTGACGAAGTCCCACCTTTACTTCAAACCACTCACTCTCTCCATTTCCAATCCTAACACATGCTCTACTACTCACATAAAAACTCTTGACAGCTCCCAAAAGCTTTCCTCCTATCCCATAAATCTGCATAACCTCCCACAGTGCCTTTCTGTCTACCCTATCATAAGCCTTTTCCAGATCCATAAAAGCCCAAAAAACATCCTTCCCCTTTCCTATAGCTTTCTCACATATCTGTCTTACCACAAAGATCTGATCTACACAACCTCTACCCGTCCTAAATCCACACTGTTCCTCACCAATTACCCCTTCTGTTCCTCTCCTAATCCTCTCAATTAAGATTCTCCCATAAGCCTTCCCTACTACACTCAACAGGCTAATCCCTCTGAAATTACTACATTCACACTTGTCCCCTTTTCCCTTGTAAAGAGGAACTATACAGGCACTACTCCAGTCCTCCGGTACTCTACCCTCTCTCCAGCAAACATTAAATAATCTCACCAACCAGTCCACCATCACTGAACCTCCCTTTTTCAGACATTCTGCATGACATCCATCCAGACCAGGTGCCTTACCTGCTTTCATCATCTTTACAACTGCCTTCACCTCATCCTTCCTTATTTCTCCTCCATTCTCCTCACTCATCACTCTCATTTTCTTCGTATTTCCCACTGCAGCTATCTTTCCCTCCCTATCCTCCTTCACATTCAGCAACTCCCTAAAATATTCTGCCCATCTTCCCCTCACTGCCATCTCTTCCATTATCAACTCTCCATCTGTACCTTTTACCTTTTCTTCCCTACTTGATTCACCTCCTCTTCCTCTCTTAATTTCTTTCCAAAACATCTTTTTATTACTTTCAAAATTTTCTGTCATACTCCTACCCCATTTCACATCTGCTCTCCTCTTTGCCTCCTTTACCTTTTGCTTTACTTCTCTTTTCTTTTCTTTGTACGTCTCATATGACTCCCCTGTCCTCTTTTGTAACCAATCTGTGAATGCTCGCTTCTTCTCTTCTACAACCTTCTTTGTTTCCTCATCCCACCATTCACTACCCTTTCTTCTATTTCCTCCTGTCTTTCTTGTTCCACACACCATCCTTGCACACTTTAAAACTCCCTCCTTGAACCATCCCCATTCCTCCTCCACACCCATCTCTGCTCTATCCTTAACTCCCTCCCACTCCTCCTTCAGCTTCTTTTCGTACTCCTTCTCCTTTTCCTTTTCATTCAAGGAGTTCACTCTAAGAACCTCCCTACCTTTTGTCCCTTTCCTCCTTCTCCATCTATCCTCCACTCTCAACTTACCTTCCACCAAAAAATGATCTGATATTCCCCCACCCTCTCCCCTTAGCACATGTACATCCTTAACTCTTCCTATCATAATCCTATTTACCACTACATAATCCATTAGCGCTCTATCTACCACCCTTCCCTCCACCACCCTCTCCCATGTGTACTTATGCTTGACTTTCTTCCGAAACACTGTATTTGCTATCATCAGCTCTCTTTCTAGACACATTTCCACCATCAACTCTCCACTACGATTCTTTCCTGGAACTCCACACTTCCCAACCACTCCATCGATTGGACCATTTCCCACTCTAGCATTAAGGTCTCCCAGTACTATTACATTGACATTTCTTCCTAAACCCTCTATGCACTCATTTAAATCTATCCAAAAGGCCTCCCTTTCTTCTATACTCTTCTCACTGCCCGGCCCATATGCACTTACAAAGACCCACATCTCCTTTCCCAGTTTCACCTTCATCCACATTATCCTTGAGGAAACCTCCTTCCACTCCACTACCCCTTTACCTATCTCCTCACTTACTAGAATAGCCACCCCTTCCCTCCCTCTCCCTCTCTTCACTCCTGATAACCTCCCACTTACACTCCCAAACATACACTCACCCTTCCCTTTCAACTTAGTTTCACTCAAAGCCAACACATCCAACTTTCTTCTCACAAACATACTACCTATCTCTTCCCTTTTACTCTCATCTGTACCACATCCACGCACATTAAAAGACCCAAACCTTAGGGTGCTGGCCCGAGGCCCGCCAGCACCCCTTATGCCTTTTCTTTTCATTTTAGGTAATTGCCCCTTGGGGCTACAGGGAGAAGGATGCCTAGTCCCTCTCCCCGTCCCTTTCTTCTCGCCTCTTACGATCCAAGTGGGAAAACTTGGTGGCAGTATTCTTCTCCCCCACCACAGGGAATTCCCCCAATCAGAAAGAGAATACTCAGAGAAATGGTACAGGACAGCAACAAGGGGTTGGGGGACAGCATAACGGAGGGACAGTCGTAGTATAAAAGTGTCATCATTTCTCTATGAACAGAATTTCTTCTATCATAGACAAAATGATGTGTGGCTCTGGTCCGTAGGGGCGCCCCATATAGACCCTAAAGTATCGACTGCATGCTACTTTGCCACAATAACAAGCAGCCAATACCCCAGACGGGGTGATTGGCTGGTAGGGTAGGAAATGAACCAATTGACGGAGTGATTGGGAAGTATGGAGTTCCAGGTAAAAATCGTAGTGGAGAAATGATGGTGGAGATGAGTCTTGAAAGAAAGTTGATGATAGCCAATACAGTGTTTAGGAAGAAAGTCAAGCATAAGTTCACATGGGAGAGGGTGGTGAATGGAAGGGTGGCAGATAGAGCGTTAATGGACTATATAGTGGTGACCAGGAGTATGGTAGTAAGAGTTAAGGATGTACATGTTCTAAGGGGAAAGAATGGGGGAATATCAGATCATTTTCTGGTGGAAAGTAAATTGAGAGTGGAGAATAGGTGGATAAAGAGGAAAAACGCAGAAGGTAGGGAGGTACTTAGAGTGAACTGCTTAAATGAGGAAAAAAGGAGAGTGAGTATAAGAAGAAGCTGAAAGAGGAGTGGGAGGGAGTAAAGGATAGAGTAGAACTAGGAGTGGAGGAGGAATGGGGATGGTTCAAGGAGGGAGTCATAAGGTGTGCAAAGATGGTGTGTGGAACAAGGAGGGCGGGAGGAAATAGAAGGAAGGGTAGTGAGTGGTGGAATGAGGAAGCAAAGAAATGTGTAGAGGCAGAAGAAGCAGGCATTCATAGATTGGCTGCAAATTAGGACGAGGGAATCGCATGAGAGGTACAAAGTAAAGAGAAGGGAATTTAAGCATGCGATAAAGGAAGCAAAGAGGAGAGCAGATGTGAAATGGGGTAAGAGTGTGACAGAAAATTTTGAAAGCAATAAAAATATGTTTTAGAAGGATATTAAAAGAGAAAGAGGAGGCGAATCAAGTAGAGAAAAAAAAGGCAAAAGGTGCAGATGGAGAGATGATAATGGAAGAGAAGGCAGTGAGAGGAAGGTGGGCAGAGTATTTTAGGGAGTTGCTAAATGTGAGGGAGGATAGGGAGGGAAAGGTAGTTGCAGTGGGAAGCGCTAAGAAAATGAGAGTGATGAGTGAGGAAAGGGGAGGAGAAATAGGGAAGGATGAAGTGAAAGCAGCCGTTAAGATGATGAGAGCAGGTAAGGCACCTGGTCTGGATGGATGCCATGCAGAATGTCTGAAGAAAGGAGGTACAGTGATGGTGGACTGGCTGGTGAGGTTACTTAGTGTTTGTTTAAGAGAGGGTAAAGTGCCGGAGGACTGGAGGAGTGCCTGTATAGTTCCACTTTACAAGGGAAAGGAGGACAAGTGTAAGTGTAGTAGTTTCAGAGGGATTAGCTTGTTGAGTGTAGTTGGGAAGGCTTATGGGAGGATCATGATTGAGAGGATTAGGAGAGGAACAGAGGGAATAATTGGTGAGGAGCAGTGTGGGTTTAGGACAGGTAGGGGTTGTGTAGATCAGATATTTGTGGTAGGACAGATGTGTGAGAAAGCTATAGGAAAAGGTAAGGATGTTATTTGGGTTTTTATGGATCTGGAAAAGGCTTATGACTGGGTAGACAGGAAGGCACTGTGGGAGGTACAGCAGATATATGGGATAGGAGGAAAGCTGTTAAGAGCAGTCAAGAATTTTTACGAGAGTAGTAGAGCTTGTGTTAGGATTAGAAATGGAGAGAGTGAATGGTTTGAGGTAAAGGTGGGACTTCGTCAGGGATGTGTTATGTCGCCCTGGCTGTTCAATCTTTACATGGATGGGATGGTGCGAGAGGTGAATGCAAGGGTAGTGGGTCAGGGGTTGGAGATGATTAAAGAAAATGGAGAAAAGTGGGAGGTGAGCCAGTTGTTGTTTGCTGACGACACTGCGCTTGTGGCAGGATCAGAGGAGGGATTGAGGAAGTTAGTGACAGAGTTTGAGAGGGTGTGTGAAAGAAGGAAGCTGAAGATAAATGTGGGTAAAAGTAAGGTGATGAGATGTACAAGGGGAAGAGAGTGACAGCAGGCTTGAAGTGAGCATTAAGGGTGAAAGACTGGAGGAAGTGGATAGTTTTAAATATTTGGGTGCGAATGTGGCAAGTAAGGGAGGAGTGGAGGTGGAGGTAGAATGTAGATTGAGAGAAGCGAGTGGTGGATTGAAAAGTATAATGAGAAATAGACATCTGGGAATGGATGCTAAGAGGAGGTTGTATGAAGGAGTGATTATGCCAACAGCATTGTACGGGGCAGAAACATGGAACATGAGAGAGGAAGAGAAAAGGAGTTTGAATGTGTTTGGGATGAAATGTCTGAGAAGTATCATAGGGATTAGTAAGCTGGATAGAGTGAGAAATGAGGAGGTGAGGAGGAGAACAGGGGTGGAAAGGGAACCGGGAGATAGGGTTGATTAAAGAGTATTAGGATGGTTTGGACACATGGAAAGAATGAATGAAGAAAGATTAGTAAAAGAAGTGTGGAAGGCAGAGGTGGAAGGAGTGAATATGAGGGGGCGTCCTAGGATGTGATGGATGGATGGGGTGAAAGGGGCATTACAAAAGAGAGGAATGTCTGTTGAGGAAGGACGGGAGAGGACAGAAGATAGGGGTGAGTGGAGAGGGGTTGTGTATAGATAATGCTGTGATGCATGAGGGGGAGTGGGTGGAGGATGGTGGATGAGGAAGTATGTATGAGGAAAATTTGACGCAGCCCGAAGGGATTTCTCCCCGTCTCCTCCTTTTCTGCATGAGGGGACGGAGAGGCGGGGTCGCCGAATTAATGAGGCGGCCTTGCTGTGGATGTGCTGTGTCTTGCGACACTGCTTCTGACCCAGGGCAGTGGACAGGATGCAGGGATGACCCGTCATCCAGGAGGTGCTAAGATAAAAGGGAGGGTGGAGGGGAGTGGAATATATAGGAAATGGAATGAGTGGGAGTGGTTGCTATGCCTTTTTCTTTTTGGCTAACCCCCGTGTAGAGGGAAAAAACCTTTGGCATATGTATATATATATATATATATATATATATATATATATATATATATATGTATATATATATGTATATATGTATATATATACATACATATATATATATAATATATATATATATATATATATATATATATATATAATTATTATTATTCACAAATGTGCTACAACATTTTGTCTAAGTGATATATATATATATACATATATGTATATGTATATGTTCATAGACACATATAACACACACATTCACTCGCTCATTCACATATATATAGACACACATTCACTCACGCATTTACACACACACCTCAGCTAGAGAGCTCGTTTTCTGCAGAGACACCAACTAGCGAATATCTGTGAAATTTATATCTCCGAATTGTGACAAGAGATTGTGTTGTGTTTTTATAATTGCATACGTATAGCGCTATACAGTTACAGGTATAAGATATAGTGCAGTGTTCTATTAATTTAGGATCAAAACAGTATTCTGTTACTGTACTCCAAAGGTATGAGTAATAGTTTAAGGTAAGCAGAGTAAGCTTCGTGTATTTAGTTTATTAAGAGACCGCATTGGTTTCTTTTGTTGATTTATATTTTCTCTTTGCCGTTTGTATTGCTGAAGAAGGAGCGAAATGGCTTGTGAAGGTTGTGTAAACCTGGGGGACCGTCTCAGGATGCGTGAGGAGGAAATTCGTCTTCTCTGGAGTGCGTTCTGTGAGAAGAGTGAATCCTCCTCATAACCCAAAGAGCGTTCCACTTCTTCCCCTTCTGTCACTGCCGTGAGCGAATGGCGCTCCGTGGGCTCCCGTTTGTCTAGCCCGCTTTAGGTAAGCGGGTGCCCTGCGGAACAACCGCTGGCTCTAGCCAGTCGTTTTGATCTGCTGAGTGATGATGTGGCTGAAAATCAGGAGTTCTTTGTGGTGGGGGACTCCATGGTGCGAGGCTATGACGACATGCTGCAGTGGAATACTAAAGAACGTTGCAAGCTTGTATGTCAACCGGGCCGTGGGATCGCCGATTGTACCCAGACCATCAGGGAGCAAAGATGAACGAACACGGTTACGATTGTTCGCACGGGAAGTAACGATTTGGGTAGGGCGAGATCAGAGGAACTTGTTCGGAATTACAAGGTCCTCCTTCAGGAGATGAAGGAACGTGGGAGCCGTCACGTAGTCTGTGGGATCCTCCCGAGGATCTACGCAGGCTCGTGTTGGAACAGTAGAGCCATAGGGATCAATGAGAGGATATCACGATTGTGCACGCAACTGGGATACCACTTTCTTGATCCTTGGTATCTCTTTTCCAGGCATCATGACCTTTACGCTTCTGATGGGATCCACCTTACCCGCAGAGGCAAAGATGTTCTTACAAACCTCATTGTGGGAGTTTGTAATGAACTAGTTCCTTTTTTGGGGTAGAAACCCAAAGGGAAGGGGAAATAGAGTGTACTGGGGAAAACAGAGTAGAGTATAGCAATAATGTAGAACAATATGCCAGTATAGGACAAAATATAATTTTAGGATATAATGTCGGTAGAGGACGAAATATTACATTAGGATGTAATGTCAAAGGACAAAATATCACGATGGGATGTAATGACAGTGGAGGACAAAAGATCACGATGGGATGTAATGATAGTGGAGGACAAAATATCACGATGGGATGTAATGATAGTGGAGGACAAAATATCACGATGGGATGTAATGATAGTGGACAAAATATCTCGGTAGGATATAATGTCAGTGAAGGACAAAATATAATTTTAGGAAGGGATGCCAGGCAGAATGTCATCAAAGGACAAAATATCACGATGGGATGTAATGACAGTGGAGGACAAAAGATCACGATGGGATGTAATGATAGTAGGACAAAATATCACGGTAGGATATAATGTCAGTGGAGGACAAAATATAATTTTAGGAAGGGATGCGAGACACAATGTCAATGAACTACGGGAGGCCGGTGTGGAACGCGGTGACATTGGGGGGGGGGAGTGTACAAAAGAGATCAGATGACCGTGAGCAACCAGATGTCCGTGATGGGGGAAATGTTAATGAGGCATTGAATGTCAATGAAGGACCAAATATCAATATAGAGCAAGGTGTCAATAAAGAAGAAAATTATAATGTAAGGCATGATATTGAAACTCAAAAAGTATCAAAAAGAAATAATCACGAGTTTCTTAAAACTATGTACAAATTCCAAGAAATACAGGCGTATGTCAAAAGCGAAAATCTCGATATGATAGGAATAACCGAGACATGGTTAAATGGTAAAGAGTTTGAAGCTGAATTTAATATTGCGGGATTTAAACACTTTCATCAGGATAGAAACCACAAGAAAGGTGGGGTGTTCTGTTGTACGTTAAAAGCAATGTCCATGCCTGTGTTTTAGAGAAAGTGAAACAAGATGCATATGATAGTTTGTGGGTAGAATTAATCAAAGCAATTGACAAAAAATGAATGTAGGTGTAATATATAGGCCAAAGACATTATCATTAGCAGACGACAAACTGTTGTTTCAAGAACTGTCTAGTTTCTGCAACCGGGACTTATTGATAATGGGTGATTTCAATTTTACTGACATTGATTGGATGACCCTTGAACATGGCTATATAGGTAGTCGCTTGATTGATTTTCTCGGTGACAGTTACTTAGTTCTGCATGTAAAAGAGCCCACAAGACATGGAAACTTACTCGATCTATTGATTACTAGCCGCGAAAGCATGATAACCCATGTAGAAGTCGGTGAAACTGTTGCAAAAAGCGATCACAACTTAGATTCAAACTACTAACATATTTTAGAATAGATACTTGTGTTTCTAAAATACCCGATTTCAGTAAAGCTCAGTTCATAGGACTACGTCAGGAGCTTCAGCTTACAGATTGGGAGGCAAAATTAAGCGAAAGGCCTGTTGATCAAATGTAAGAAACATTTCAAAATACGCTTACTAAGATGATTCATACTTACATCTCATTTAAGGACAGACGTCCCCCAAGTCAGGCTCGCCCAAAATGGCTCGACAAAGATACTGAAAAAAGTATCGCTAAAAAGAGACAGGCTTACAAGAAATACAAGTGCTCGGGTGCATCTAATGACTATCAAAGTTATGTATTAATACAGAGAAAATTAAAAAAGACAATAAAAACGAAAATGACAATACGAAATGAATATCGCTGATAAATTCAAAGAAAATCCTAAAGAATTCTATAGGTACATTAGAGATAAAAAGGTTGTTAGGAATCACATTGGTCCACTATTATCTGCTGACGGTCAACTTGAATATTCAAATGAAGGAATGTGTGATATTTTAAACAATTATTTTAACTCAATATTCGTAAACGAAACACCTCAGAGTGAACTCCAAACTGAAACCTGTGAAAAATCTACGGTAAATATAACAAAAGAAAAAATTAAAAGGTGTATAGAGAAACTCATAGTTAAAACACCAGGGCCTGACTTTTGGCATCCAAGAATCTTAAAGGAAATGAAAAATGAGATTGTTGTTCCATTAGAAATTATTTTCAAGAAATCCATCATATCCGGAGATATTCCAACAGAATGGAAGCTAGCTAACGTTACTCCCATATTCACAAAAGGTGACAAAGAGAATCCAAATAACTACAGGCCTATAAGTTTGACTTCAATCGTAGGAAAAATGATGGAAACTATCATCAGAGATGCTATCGAACATCATTTAGAAAGTAACTGTTTGATAAATGATAGCCAGCATGGATTCAGACGGAAACGTTCTTGCGTGACTAATTTACTCGAATTCTACGATTCAGTCATCTCGAATTGTGACAAAAGAAATAGTATAGATATAATATATCTAAATTTTACAAAAGATTTTGATACCGTCCCCCACGAAAGACTACTTACTAAATTAGCTTCACACGGATTAATTGGTAGCCTATTAAGTTGGACTAGTAATTGGTTGAATGATCGAAAACAGAGAGTTGTTTTAAATGGACAATTTTTCTGGGTGGATAAATGTTACAAGTGGAGTTCCTCAGGGTTCCGTTCTTGGGCCACTTCTATTCATAGTATATATTGATTATATAGACCACGGACTAAGATCTATTGTTTCCAAATTTGCTGATGATAAAAAACTGTGCGGAATGGCAAATGATCACTTAAACCTAGATATTCAAGAAGATTTAGATAAATTACAGCAATGGTCTGAAAAGTGGCTAATGAAATTTAACACAAGTAAATGCAAGGTAATGCACATAGGTAAAACTAACAGTAAGTACGATTACAAGTTATTTGGAAATTCGTTAATAAAAGTGGATAGTGAGAAGGATCTCGGCGTAATTATCAGTAACGATCCCAAATCATCAAGTAGTGTATTTCAGTCTCTGAGAAAGCAAATAAGATTCCAGGATTGATTGCGCGATCTTTTGACTTCAAAAGTCCATGACTCATTAACAAGCTATATAAATCGTTAGTTCGTCCACATTTGGAATATGCTGTTTCCGTATGGTCACCGAATCTCATTAAAGACATTAACAGATTGGGAAAAGTACAACGGTGAGCCACAAAACTGATTCCACATATCAAAAATAAATCATACGACAATCGACTAAAACATATGAATCTGTTTTCCTTGAAAAAAGCATAGACTCAGAGGTGACTTAATACAGGTCTTTAAGATTCTAAAGGGAACTGACAACATCAAAAGTGAAAAAAAATCACATTGAATGAGAATCAGACAAGAAACAATGGTATCAAACTGTGTGGAAATATATCTAGTTTTGAAGTGGGTAGAAATAACTTCGCCAACCGTGTAGTTAATGAATGGAATAAACTTCCTGCAGAGGCAGTGCAATGTAGTTCAGTTCGAAGCTTTAAAAATAATTTAGATAAGCACCTAAGCAAAATGCTGTAGTGACTATAATTTATTTTATATTATTTGTTTATTTGTATTGTTATCATTTGTCTGTCTGTTTATTATTATTTGCTTGCTTCTCTTATGTTCTTATATGTTCTTATGTTTATTATTAATTATATGTCAACTTATTATTATTTACCGTTTACCTGCTTGTTTATTATTTAACTATAGTTATGCATTTATTTATGTAATTTGTTATTTACATTATTATATATTTTATCTGTTTATTTATTCATTTATGTATCATTATGCTTTTTTTTTCGCATCCCACCAGGATGTGGACCAATAGGTCTCCTGTCGGTATGCTCCGCCTTTGTAATCCTTTGTGTGGTCTCTAACCGTATCCTTTCCATTCTTACCACTCATATGTATATATATATATATATATATATATATATATATATATATATATATATTTATATATATATATATAATGTATATGTATATATATAATGTATATATATACATTATATATATATATATGTATATATATGCATATGTATGTATATGTATGTATGTATATATATGTGAATAAATTCGCTAGTGGACAGCGACATCAATCATACAATCTAAATAACCGTCGCGCAGAGGATTCGAACCACCGCCAGTAGACTCAAGAGAGTCCGCAGCACCCGCCTTAGACCACTCAACCATAGACGATCTAAAAGTGTATGAACTCGTAATCTATCTGATTACCGAGATGGGGAGGTTGCTAACTGCCCCCCATATAAACCCCCTTTTTACAATACACCTAATCGCACCAATGGGAATGGTAAGGACTAGATCGAATCCCCTCACGCTTCGTCATCGTAACTATGTGAATAAATTCGCTAGTGGACAGCGACATCAATCATACAATCTAAATAACCGTCGCGCAGAGGATTCGAACCACCGCCAGTAGACTCAAGAGAGTCCGCAGCACCCGCCTTAGACCACTCAACCATAGACGATCTAAAAGTGTATGAACTCGTAATCTATCTGATTACCGAGATGGGGAGGTTGCTAACTGCCCCCCATATAAACCCCCTTTTTACCATACACCTAATCGCACCAATGGGAATGGTAAGGACTAGATCGAATCCCCCTCACGCTTCATCATCGTAACTATGTGAATAAATTCGCTAGTGGACAGCGACATCAATCATACAATCTAAATAACCGTCGCGCAGAGGATTCGAACCACCGCCAGTAGACTCAAGAGAGTCCGCAGCACCCGCCTTAGACCACTCAACCATAGACGATCTAAAAGTGTATGAACTCGTAATCTATCTGATTACCGAGATGGGGAGGTTGCTAACTGCCCCCCATATAAACCCCCTTTTTACCATACACCTAATCGCACCAATGGGAATGGTAAGGACTAGATCGAATCCCCCTCACGCTTCGTCATCGTAACTATGTGAATAAATTCGCTAGTGGACAGCGACATCAATCATACAATCTAAATAACCGTCGCGCAGAGGATTCGAACCACCGCCAGTAGACTCAAGAGAGTCCGCAGCACCCGCCTTAGACCACTCAACCATAGACGATCTAAAAGTGTATGAACTCGTAATCTATCTGATTACCGAGATGGGGAGGTTGCTAACTGCCCCCCATATAAACCCCCTTTTTACCATACACCTAATCGCACCAATGGGAATGGTAAGGACTAGATCGAATCCCCCTCACGCTTCGTCATCGTAACTATGTGAATAAATTCGCTAGTGGACAGCGACATCAATCATACAATCTAAATAACCGTCGCGCAGAGGATTCGAACCACCGCCAGTAGACTCAAGAGAGTCCGCAGCACCCGCCTTAGACCACTCAACCATAGACGATCTAAAAGTGTATGAACTCGTAATCTATCTGATTACCGAGATGGGGAGGTTGCTAACTGCCCCCCATATAAACCCCCTTTTTACCATACACCTAATCGCACCAATGGGAATGGTAAGGACTAGATCGAATCCCCCTCACGCTTCGTCATCGTAACTATGTGAATAAATTCGCTAGTGGACAGCGACATCAATCATACAATCTAAATAACCGTCGCGCAGAGGATCCGAACCACCGCCAGTAGACTCAAGAGAGTCCGCAGCACCCGCCTTAGACCACTCAACCATAGACGATCTAAAAGTGTATGAACTCGTAATCTATCTGATTACCGAGATGGGGAGGTTGCTAACTGCCCCCCATATAAACCCCCTTTTTACCATACACCTAATCGCACCAATGGGAATGGTAAGGACTAGATCGAATCCCCCTCACGCTTCGTCATCGTAACTATGTGAATAAATTCGCTAGTGGACAGCGACATCAATCATACAATCTAAATAACCGTCGCGCAGAGGATTCGAACCACCGCCAGTAGACTCAAGAGAGTCCGCAGCACCCGCCTTAGACCACTCAACCATAGACGATCTAAAAGTGTATGAACTCGTAATCTATCAGGGGGGGCAGTTAGCAACCTCCCCATCTCGGTAATCAGATAGATTACGAGTTCATACACTTTTAGATCGTCTATGGTTGAGTGGTCTAAGGCGGGTGCTCTGGACTCTCTTGTATGTATATATATATATGTATATATATATGTATATATATGTATATATATATATGTATATATATATATATATATATATATATGTGTGTGTGTGTATATATATATTTTTTTTTACCGTATATATGTACAACACTGAATGATGGTTCACAGTGAACAGATATACATTTTTATTAACCACAATACACTTTAATTCTAAGTCATCAACATCGAGGTAGACTTAGGGAGGCCAACATGCAGAAATTGAAACGTGGTACGGCCAAGGGTTCGAACCTGAGCTAGCATATATAAACTCCTCATACCACCCATTCTATGACTTTTTGTATTTATTCAAGTAAGACCGTAGCATTCTTTCAGTAATACTAATGATAGTCATCAAGTGCCCCGTGTTGAAGTGAGAAGAGAAAAATATTATTCTTGGTAACACTCTCTCTAATGTAAAATAATAGATTACTTCTGTTGGCATCGTACCAAGGCGGACTGGAATGTTCAGGAATCAATACTCTGCGCCCTTTACAGAGTGGGTCTCTGATACTGTACAATGACTTGACTCTCTATGTGGAAACGTCTGACCAGTTGGACAAAACCTTCCTTGGGTGTTGACCTGGCAGCGTAGCCTCCAGAGCTTCATCCGAAAGCGTTATAACACTGAGTTATTTTTCTTCCGACTGTTGGAGTAGAATTCGAGCCTGCAGCTGTCGGGAAGGAATTTGATAGATTGGAGTAAAATAATTTTCATCCAGGAGTTTGGTGGTATTGCCGATTAATCGGAGGTTGGAGGGAAAAATAGCACCAGCGTAAATAACCCCTATAGTCTGCTAGATTCTTCCCACTTTGCCAAATGGGCTACCTTCTGAACGGGGGCCACCGTCACATTTCACGATCCGTGGTGTCCCACATCTCTTTTGTGTTTCTCAAGTCTGGTTCCAGGCCACGTCCCATCTCGTCCTTTCTCGTACCCTGCACAAGGATTTTTTAATATTATTATTATTATTATTACGCTCTGATTTCTTTTGTAGATTATTTTTCTCCCGAACTCACCAGTTCTCTTTCCTGCTGCTATTACTAGATGTACACTACCGTGTAAGCATATGTATTTCAGTTAGGCTTTAAACGACAACCAGACGATTTCATTCAGCCGAGAGGAACCTCCACCCACCCATCACCACCGTGAAAGGTAGTCGAGATTTTTTTTTTAGTATTGTCAAAAGTTGGGCCACGGTTTTATTTACTTTTTTTTTTTTTTTTTTGTGGTGGTGGTGGTGGCGGCGGCATATTGTCAAAAGTTAGGCCACGGTTTTATTAACAGGCAAGGTAGTCCCCAGGATGCTAAAGAACAGTATAAGTAGGGTGTACACAAGGAAGCAAGTGTGAAAACAGCCGATCTATACCCCCACCCACTCTCAACAGGTGCACTAAGTACCCTTCAATAAATACCACGGCTTGGATGCAACTTAAAGGTGGTGGCACACTAGGTAATTCTCTCTAGCATGCTACTTGCTATTACTCCTTCGTTTGAGTAGAAACTATTTCGATTACGATATTTTATTTCTCAAATGTCAATTTACTCTTGCGGCATAGAGTGAGAAGCTGAATGACGAATTAATAGAAGTTAATCTTTACGAATGATAGACATGTTGAGATGTTGTTACGGAAATCTAGAATATTGTAACCGAAGTCGTTTCTACTCAAACGAAGTAGCATGATAGCCCAGCCCGCCCACTTGACACGGAGAACAATTTGGAAAATGACGGAATATTGCGATTCATGCAAACTACGACCGTCAAGGTGTGGCATACGTCATGATTATGTGTATTACCTACTCTTGATGTTGCATGTATTTATTTTAGATATACATATTTTTTATATGTCCTTCGTTTCACCATATGTATGTACTCTGCAATTCTCATTTGTTTATTTCGAGAGTATTATTGTCATTATTTAGATCATGTTTTCATTCACGAAAGGACCGGTCGGGTTAGAAGTGTATGATGCATATTTTTTATGCATATTATTACTTTTTTGCACGTTGTTATTTTATTTGTTTATCTGCCCATTTATTTATTTGTTTGTTTAGTTGTCTCGTTTTTTTTCATTATTGATTATTTATCTATGTAGAAACAACCACGCTCGACCCGATGGCGGCGAAGTATCGTAAAGCGGCCCCTAGACGTTCAATATTATTGCGCAATGTGGGTTGCTCAATATTTTGGCGCTGGCCCCTACACGGTCAATATTATTGTACAATATTTTGGGTTGTGCAAAAGATTGTGCCGTATGGAGGCAATATTGAAGGTTGTGCAATATATTGCGCAATCGTGAGCGCAGACGTGCAACCACATTGTGTAAACAGTCAGTCCTTGCCAGAACGTCATAACGTGAACATGTTGACTGACGGTGATCTCTGTTGCGCGATCATTGCCATGGCAGCAAGTCATAAGAAAGGAAAGAAAAAAGGCTCGCGGAAGGGCAGAAAATGGGCCAAACAGTGGCTTGTTGATAGGGAGAAGTACACACACGAAAGATTAATAAATGAACTGAGAGTGATAGAACCGAATGATTTCCGCAACTTCGTACGAATGAACACAGAATCATTTGATGAACCGCTGGAGAGACACTGACAGGATATTGAGCAATATAACCTACAGACGACACAATGTTATCCCGTTTGCGCAATATATTTTCAAGTTTTTGAAAATCACACAATATATTGCACAACCTTTCAATATTGCCCACACACGATCAATTATATTGCACAAACCAAAATATTGCGCAATAATATTGAACGTCTAGGGGCCGCTTAAGGGGAGAATTTTGAGATTTAAGGTTGATTTTTTTTTTTTTTTTTTTTTTTTTTTTTTATATGGCAACCGATATCTATCTAGGAGTGCACTCACAAGCTCTCAAGGCGAAATACGCTACGGCGTCTGACGTACGCCTCTTTAAATACGCGGTAGTACGCATTTAAATGGAGTCCCTGGACGAAACCATAAACAAATCGTCAGCTGTTTAGGTCTTTGTTTATTCTTCAATATCTTCGCGAAAAATGCAGATATTTTTATTCTGTTTGTTTTATTTTGCAGTAGAAGCTTTTTCCAATCACGCAGAGCATGCTTACGCACTAGTTACACAATCAATTTGATTGCGTGAGAGTGTAATCTCGTAAAAAAAAAAAAAATTGTGTGAATATTTGTGTTTCTTATTTATTTATTTATTTTTTGTCATAATGCCTCCTAGGAAGATAAAGCAAATACGGAAGGCCAAAGGATCATATTGCCATGCCTGTTCTGTCCTTACAGGGAAATATGAGAAGAATAAGATCACTAAAGAAGAATTGACAGCTAAACTGGACAATCACAAAAAGAAAAATCTATGTAAGAAAAATTTCCCTGGGCCATCAGCTAGCATGGAACCTGAGTGTGCTTTGAGAATGTGGAAGAGGTCAAGTGACATGAAGGCTAGATGCACGACTATGGTTAGTGATGGGGACTCCAGTACATACAGGGCCCTTATACAGTTGAATGGTGATGAAAGCCCCCATGGCAAAAAGCATCATGTAATAAAGGAAGAATGCAATAATCATTTGCATAAAATAATGGGAAAGCGGCTGCTGACTCTCAAGCAACAGAGGAGAGAAAAATAAGTAACAAAGACAGGAAAAGTTCAATTTAGGTCAGTGATGACCCTGCCAGAATCTGTTATCAAACGTTTGCAACAATACTACCTGAATGCAGTCAACAGGCAATTTGGTGGTAATTGGGAGGAGCTCAAACTTGACATAATGGCAACTTTTTATCATTGTATAAGCACAAATGAGTTGCCACAACATGATCTTTGTCCAGAATTATGGTGTTTTTACAAGAAAAAGACAGCAGCAGGGGAAACCTTTGATCACAAGGCAATGAAAGTTGCCATTCGAGTCAGTCAGGAAGAACAAGACCTGATTAAAAGTGTGTATGAAGACCTAACAAGAAAAGATCTTCTAGAAAAGTGTCTCAAAGGCAAACACAAAATCCTAATAAAAGTTTGCATGCCAAGCTCTGGGGAAAGTGTTCCAAGTCAAAGTTCGCTGGACTGGACAAATTGGTTTTTGCTGCACAGGTAACAGTCTTGCAACATAACTTTGGTTATGAAGAAGGCTCTGTTTTGTCATTAATAGGACTCGCATCAACAGCTGACACACTCAAAAGTGACAGCTTCTTTGAAAGGAGGAGGTCAACCCCAGTGCCACCCAAGAAGAGGAAGCAAGGTGCCACTGCCAAGCCCTCAAAGGATTATGATCCTGATGGTTTTTAATTCAAAACCCAGATGATACCCTTTTATTATGCATGACTATATTTTATTATAGTCATGACTATACTTTTATTATAGTCATGTATAGATAGTATCCTGACACCAGAAGGTGGTGGGAGGGGACTGGGTACCAGCAATTGCCTGCAGTGGTGGTGACTGGCGAGTACAAAACATATTTATATTACTAAATTATCATGTATTTCTTGTTTCTGAAGTTTACAGAGCATAGAAAACATGATGATACACAAAAGAAAAAATATCAGGGATAGGCTTTGTTAGAAATAAAAAAAAGTATAACATATTTTAAACTTTGACAGCGATTTCCCGAAAAAAAAGTTTTTAAGACTTTAAAGCAATAGATCTCAGCTATTTTTCAAGATACACCGTATTTGAAAATGGTAATATAATTCTAAAGGCTCTGTCTAAAAATTTGAAAATAGGGAATTTTTATTTTTTGTGTCTTAAGTTGGCAAATGGCAGTTTTGTTTTCAAAATTTTGAGTTTTTTCATGTGAATTTGAAAAAAAATATTAAACAAAAGACAAAAATAATATAAAAAATCTGTATCGACAAAATCATTATCTAAAACCCATACATTTCAGGTTCTAAATTTGAAGTTTATGTGATATACAGTTTTTGAGATCTATAACTTTGAAAACAAGCGAAAAAAGGTCAAAAAAGGACAAAAATGACCATAACTCAAAAAGTTAAATTACAAAAGTAATGAAAATTTGCCAAAATGTTTACCGGAGAACATTTATAATATAGTACAAATTTCATTGAAATCCAATTATAAAAAAGAAAAAACCCAAATTCTCCCCTAAGACCTCATTGCTGGCATGGCATCGCAATATATCGTCGGCATCCGCAGGTAAGTCGGGCATGTACATGCCAGTCTTTCCTTGGGCAGGGCATGCCGGGCATCCCGGACATCCACTATGCATAATATCATAACGCCTTTCGTGGTAGGAAATAACACCAAAAGAATGTCGCCGGGGTTGAGTTCCGGTGTGGGAGGTTGTGCGGCAGCGCGCGCTTTATGAGCTACGATTGAATTCAGTGTTGCCAAACGTACAATAATTATCGTACATGTACGATGTATGATGTACGATAGTGTTCCTCATTATCGTACAGTTTGTACTATCATTTTCTGCATTTCGTACGATTTGTAATATATTTTTCGATGTTTATTATATAGTTTTATAGAATATTTTAAGTTGAAAAAATAAGCAGTGGCTATTTAAGATTATTTAAGTGAATGATAACTTAGTGTTCATGTAAAAGAGGAAATCGTATTTTGTGTAGCATCGTGAGTTCAAGCAGTGAAATATGTCATATGTGATTAATATTCTACGCAGGCACCTGCTGCCCCTTCTAGACAGGCTGAGGCATCTACTTCAGGCTCTCAGTCTCGTCGTCAACAACAATATAGGAAGGGATGGGAAACAGACCCTGCTTTCAAGCCGTGGCAACAGGAAACACCTGACCAGTGTGTGTGAAATTTATAACGTTGCTATGACTGCAGAGCTAAGTGCGAAAAATCACGCAAAAGGCAATATATATATATATATATATATATGTATATATATATACATATGTATGTATTTATATATATATATTTATATATTTGTATATTTCGGCAGCAGGTTTTCCTGTAGACAGGTTTCATTGAAGAAAATAGCAATTGATGATCTTCTTGTGTAGAGTTTCAATACGTCTAACTATAGACTTGGCTTCAGGAGGTAAGTTTGCTATCGCAGGTCCAAAGGACATGATTCAAACTCAGAAGGGAGAAGAGTAGTGTTTTACTGGAGCTTGACGTTTCGTACACTATGTACATTTTCAAAAGCAATGACAAAAGGTCAGAATACATAGACTTATATAGTAAAGGAGAGGATCAAATTGAACATAAAGAGAACCAATAGGAAATTGTGGTGTGAGGGAACCAATGGGAGAACAGAACGCCGTATATGGGTCAGCCAATCAGAGGCTTGGAACGATGCGTCAGGGAGTAGAGGTCATCAGTCGCGTATTAGGCTTCGGGCGAAGCACATCTCTCCTGGCGGACGGTATGACCATGAATTCCTGTGACTGAAGGTTTAAGGTGGGCATGTTGGCTTGAATGAGGAGGGCCTCGAGGATCTGTAGCCGTCTAGTATCTTGAGCCTGTCCTATGATTTTGGTGTTTTCAGCCATGGTCTGTCTGGTAAGAATAGTGTTGTGGTGAGATTCTGTGTGTGTCTTAGGTGTACCATTTTGTAAGTGTAATGTAATTCTTCTAGAGAGTTTAGTAGTGCAGTATCCTATGTATGAAGAATGAAGGGACTCACAGTTCCCTTGTTTACAGGAGAATTCATACACTAGATGGCTGCGTTGCAACTCAGAAGGAGCGGGGGAAGGGTTATTCTTTAGTAGGAAATTCGAAGTTTTCTTGTTTTTGTAGTAGATGACAGGATTGGCAGGTTTGACATGACGTTTGATGATTTGCCTGATGATTTTCTCTTCTGTTTTGTACTCTGTAGTCATGTGGGATTTGTAGAATAATTTGATGTTTTGGCCTGAATTGGGGAGGACTGGAGCTTGGTCGTACCATTTGTTGATTTGCCTTTTAATGACCTTGGAAATGTCTTGGTTGGAATAGCCATTATTTACTAATACTTGTGTGGCTCTTTCAATTTCTAGATTAGCACTTTTCCAACTGTTGCAGTGCGTGAGAGCCCTTCTGATGTAAGCACTGATGGTGGAGTCTTTAAAGCGTTGGGGGCACTCGCTTTTCCCATTAAGACACAGGCCCGGGTTGGTGGGTTTGGTGTATACGGAAGTGTTAAAATGTGCCTGGTTCTGTGCTACGAGTACATCAAGGAAAGGAAGTTTACCGTCGGTACTGGACTCGATTGTAAAATTGATCCCGGAAACTGCTTGCAATTTTTCCCTGAGGGGGATGAGGTCTTCTTCCCTTGCCACTTTCACAAAGATGTCGTCGATGTATCTAGCGTAAATAGCAGGTTTGTCTAAAATACGGAAAACTTCACGTTCCACCATCCCCATGAAGAAATTAGCGAAAAGGACCCCAAGAGGGGAACCCAT
>NC_134818.1:34426346-34506346 GCF_046742065.1 Oratosquilla oratoria
AGATTGGATGTTGGAGATGACATGAGACTGGCTCTAACAAACTTTCGGCCACGAATTTCAAAGCTTGCTGCTGAAATGCAACATCAGGCATCCCACTAGCTGGGTTGGATAGCTGTTCAAACCTATGTTAATATAATTTTAAGAAATATATGTTCTTTTTGTGAATTCAGGTTGGACCAATGTGATTACATTTGCTAATGAATAATCACAGCATTTTTCAGCATTTTCTTAGATGTTCCTTTTCCTCTCCTTAACAGAAAATTCAAGGAAAATTAAGCTGATGATAGTAAGCCCTAAATAGGGGGTCACATGGGTTTCAATTTTTTAGATAAGGGGTCGCGAGTGCAAAAAGGTTGGGAACCCCTGATCTCGAGCCAGGAGGATAGTTTAGTGCACATTTGGTATTCTAGTGCAAACCTTCAGAATATATTTAAGTAAACTTAAAGCTATGCCTTCTAACGCTAATGCAATCATTACCACAACATGCATACTTCACAATTTGATACACCCAAATGCTGTTGCATTACCAGATACTGTTGTCATGCCTCCATCAAACACAGTACGTCCAATGAGAGGAAGAGGGGGAAATGCTACAAGGGAGGCTTTTGGCGTGAGAGAAACACTGAAAGATTATTTCAGCTCCCCAGCTGGTTCAATGCCTTGGCAAAATGATGAAATATAAGTAGACAAACAAACTTGTGTAGGAATATTTGTTTGAGTGAACTAAGGAGATGCATTTCCGCAGTGGATGATAGGCTGTTATTATACATATGGAATTTCTTTCTTCGATTAATAATGTGTATTTTTTTTTCTCAGTACCTTGGCAATATGATAAGTATGCAAACATTATTGTATAGGAAAATTGTTTAATGAGGATAGGAAATGCATTTCCACAGTGGACATTAGGCTATTGTATGGAATTTCTTACCTTCACAACCCAGCTGCCTGCTTATTTCAACACAGCTTCTTCTTTTCGCCACGTTATCACTGTAGTGCAGCGAAGTCAGGTCATACAGCTCTGGTTTACCTTTTGACTAATTCCATTAGCATTTCATCTGAATCCACAAAATTAAAGTAAGTTTTGTAGGTTATATTTTATTCAGTTGGTGCTTATGTATATCCTCGCTGTACACATTGTCATTGTATCAGTGATAAATAAAAAGAAAACGTATTTTTATCTTTTATCTAACATTATCATGATCCCATTGTGGTGTTTTCTTTGGATTATCCATGGTTTGGTAGGACAGAAGGTAACACTACTTGCTTATATAAAGGCTGAATCTCGACTGGAGTGGAGCAGGACCGTGGCAACTGAGTTCACACTGGCGCTCACGGTCCGCTCTCGCTCCAGTAAAAATATATTTTGACGGAACCGTGACCGGAGCGAGAGCAGAGCGAGAGCGCCAGTGTGAATGCTTCCATTGAAATTAATGAGACAATATTGGACCGGACCGATAGTGTGGATCAAGCCCTATATTTCAAGGGTAAAACGGACAAGTACGTACTAGTATCAGCCTTCTTTAAGAAAAAAACAAATCTCAAAAGATCCTGTGGCTAAGGCAGAAATAAAGCTGACAAGTGTCCTAGCTGCACATAATGTGCCTTAGGTAATGGATCACTTGTCAGAGGTCTTGAGAGATATTTTCAGTGACTCCAAGATAGCACAGGAATTTGCTATGAAAAGAACTAAAGCATCTTGCTCACAAACTAAGAGAAACAAAATTTAGCGTTCTTCCGGGCGAGTCTACTGACGTTGGTTCCATAAAAGCATCTTGTGTTGTAGTAAGATTCTTTGATCATGATACTGAGCGTGTTGAAAGTAAATTCTGGGGGCTTTGTGAAGTTTACAATACAGCCAACCCTGAAAATGTCGGAAAAGGAGCCTCTGTTAGGAATCTCTATGAGGGAATGATGAAAACCTTTGAGAAACATGAAATCCCAGTTACATAAATGATAGGTTTTGGGGCTGATGGGTGTCGTGTAATGACGGGAGCTCACAATTCAGTTGCAAGTCGCTTCCGTAATGAATATCCTGGTCTTTCTGTAATCAAATGTGTTTGCCATTCTGCTTACTTCTGTGCCAGCAAGGCTTGTAAGATTTTACCTAGAAGGTGTGAGGATTTAGCAAGAGAAGTGTACAATTTCTTTAAATGTAGTAGCAAGCGCCAGAGTGAGTTTGTATAATTTCAGTCTTTCCTTCACTTGAAGTCCCACAAGATGCTACACCCATCACAGACGAGGTGGTTGTCATTGGTTGCGGTTCGGAGGATCTTGGAACAATAGGAAGGTCTTCGTTTTATTTTATTTTATTTTATTTTATTTTTTTCTCTCTCAGATATGTGGTTATCCGAGAAGCTAGATGCTGCTGAGCTAATTTTCAACTCTCTACATGACCCTTTCATTAAGTTGTACTACTACTTCCTAGATTGGATTTTGCCAAAGTTCACTACTTTTGATAAGTACTTTCAGTCAGATAAGCCAGTGATATCAGCGCTCCATGAAAAAGTAAGTGTTCTCTTTAAGGATATTCTCCTTTCATTCATGGAGAGAGAATATGTAATAAAAACAGAACTTTGATAGATCCAAATAGAAACAATAAGCATCTAGGTGTAAAAGTGTTACAGGAACTGCAAGAAAATCTGAGCTGCAAGATTACTTCCAACGCTGTCGCAAGTCTGTGGCTTGCTGTGAAATTAAAAAGAGATATGATTTCAGCGACAATGTCATCTCAAAACTGAATCGTCTCACTCCAACTAATGCTTTATCATTGAATTTTAGGCCGTCAGTTCCTTCTTTGGTACTCTTAGTAACTGAATTGCCCCTTCTTGTACTTCCAGAAGACAACTCATTGTTGCAAAGACTGTATGATCAATTGGTAATATTGCCACTGGAGTGTGACAACTTAGCCTTGAATACATAGGACGGTTATAAGTTTGGGGCTGCATTATTAAAAGATATACCAAACTTAACACACCTCTCAGTTTGCATTCTCTGTTCTTAGCCTACCACATTCGAATGCAGAATGTAAGAGTTTTTAGTATAATTTGCCTTTTCAAAACTAAGGCAAGAAAAAAGTTGAAGACAGCAACTGTAAATGGCACACTGCTAGCAACAGAATGTATGAAGTCTACTGGATCATGCTGTAAAAACTTTAACCCAACAAATGATATGTATTCTCTCTTGGCTGCCAAGAAAGTAAGAAACTATACAGTAACACCTCACAATTTGACCCTGAGTAATATTATAAGCCATGAAGCATAGCTTATGTTTAGAATATGAATAGTTATTTTTAATTACATACAAATATGAAAGTTTTTCTTAGAAAAAAAAAATTCATTACACTGATGACGAAACCTATTATATGTGATTTGCTATTGAGGTATGGTATGTGTTAAAATGTGATTATTTGATTATTTCCAATGAAACGCTAATTTGTGAAAGATAATTTATTTGCATTTCTCAATATAAAAAATATAGAAATGATGCATAAAGAGTACATTTTATTTATCTCAAGAGATAGATATTATATTTCAAAATGTACGATAATTTGTACGATATTTCTTTAATAACAGTACCATAATTTTGTCATGAAACGATAATTTTTAGGTCCCTGTACGATGATACTGTGTTCAGAATCTGGCAACCCTGCTGTTGATAAGTGGCGGATAATATGGTTCTTTTCATATGACGATGACCTTGGTGTCTTGCTCCAGTGATGTCTGTGCGCTCCGAACGTTGTAATTGCTAACCATTCTACCAAATCAAACCTTAGTACATGCCTTTCTTATTTCCCATCTGTATATTTTTGTGTGTAAAAAAGGAAATTGTATAGTACAACGAGTATCACTTTTCAGGAGTATAACAACGATTTATAAAAACAATCTGACACTCGGCAGCGTTTTTTCCCATGACGCCGAGGTATCACAGGTGGGATGGGGCGGGTAATCGTTGATGTGATCCTAAAAAGTGATACTCATTGTACTATACAACTTCTTTTACTTTACATAGAAAAATACAAATAGCACATAGATGGGAAATAAAGTTGATATGGCATGACGTATGCCTCACCCTAAACGGAATCCTAGGAGCGCACAGACTTCGACAACACTGGCCAAGACAAACCTGATGAGGATGGAACGGAGTCGTGGAGGTGTATTACTTCTGCCCCGGGCAGTTGGCGGTGGTGGGACGGCCCTTCATCCACAAGGAGCTGAGGCAAAAAGAAAATTATTGATGAGTGGGGGTGGGTACATACCAGATAGGTATCCTCTCGTTTCGCTCGTGTGTGTGCGTGTACACACACACACACACACACACAGACACACACACACACATATATATATATATATATATATATATATATATATATATATATATATATATATATAGAAATGTAGTAGCACATTTGTAGATAACACACAGGAACCCACAGTCGGAGAAAGAATAAACTTCGAATAAAGAATAATCCTATATTTCGGCTATCAACTGTAGCCCTCTTCAGGAAAGTACATAAGAAAGAGAACAGAGGGGACTTATAAACTACAGTAAGAAGAGATGTGGACAGTTGACCTCACTCAGACGCGGGGCTAACTGGGGTGGCGGAGGAGGGAGGGGGTGAGGAGAGGGGAGGATGTAAAGTCCGCACGAGCTTGAACCAATTGACCCCGAATCTTAAATTTAAAGTTGAATGGGAAGAAGGACACCAAATCCCTTTCTTGGATATTTTGTTAAGAAGAACTGATGATAATTTATTCTTTACAGTATACCGTAAGCCCACCCATTCAGGCAGTTATCTCCACTTTTTTAGCAATCACCCTGACAATGTCAAGAAAAGTGTTGCCTCTGGCCTTTTCTTGAGGGCTTTCAGGATTTGCAGTCCTCAATTTCTGGACCAAGAGATTGAGGTGATCAAATGTCAACTTGAGAAGTTGGCTTATCCACCTTGGTTTCTGGACCAAGCCCTCAGTAAGGCTAGGGCCAACCATTTTAAAACTTCCGTCCCCTCAAATTTTCACCGCTCCTTTAAGGACATTTTAAAAAATTCCATTCAATAATACCATCAGTTCTTCTACTAAATTGTTTCCTCGTGAACGTCTCACTATTGCCTATCACTATCCTAACACCGTACGTAAGCAAATTGTGAACGTTCAACAAAAGCCGAAGGAAGTTGAGTCACCTGGTGTTTATTGTTTGCCCTGCAAAGATTGTGATTTGGTTTACTTGGGTCAAACCGGGAGAGACTTGAACACTAGATTGGCAGAACATAAAAGGTCAATTAGGTATGGGCAGGAAAATTCGGCTGTATTTCTTCATGTTAAAAACAAGAATCATTCTTTCGACTGGGGTAAGGCCAGATTAGTGTTCAAGTCCCACTGTGGTTTCAGGAGGAAAATAGTCGAATCAGCATTAATTGAGGAATGCCCTAATATTAATATTTCTAAAGGGCAGTGGACACCTGACATTATCTCACGCGCAGCAATAAATAAGCTCGTGCGGACTTTACATCCTCCCCTCTCCTCACCCCCTCCCTCCTCCGCCACCCCAGTTAGCCCCGCGTCTGAGTGAGGTCAACTGTCCACATCTCTTCTTACTGTAGTTTATAAGTCCCCTCTGTTCTCTTTCTTATGTACTTTCCTGAAGAGGGCTACAGTTGATAGCCGAAATATAGGATTATTCTTTATTCGAAGTTTATTCTTTCTCCGACTGTGGGTTCCTGTGTGTTATCTACAAATGTGCTACTACATTTCTATTTAGAAATTGTTACACCCACGATGGAGGCTTCTCTTCCACTCCACCTCATCTTCAAGTCTTTTCCGGGACTAAAACAAGCCTACAGAATGTTGGAATCTTCGCTCATCGCCAGTAAGAAGAGAAAGAACCAGAAGACGTTCCTGTCCAACTGTTTAGAAGAACAAGTGTGCCCTAATTCGTTTAGGTTCCTGAAACGATCTTCACTAGGGTACAGTTTTCCCTCGTACATCAGTGCTTTTCTGTTAGAACGAGTGCGTGTCGCTTCTTTGGAATTTGAAAACCTCCTTTGGAAATCCAGACATGCACGGAGGCACCTGTGTTTAGTTAGTCCCAACCAGTCCATTTTTAAGTCTCTTTGCGCCCAAGCTCTTCACAAGGCTTGTTTCCTCAGTGGCCAACACCAGGCCAACCTCACACGTAAGCTCCATAGACTTTGCAATAACAGTGTTTGGTCCAAATTTTCTCTCACGGACAACGTCATCAACCTCACCAACATTGAATTGTCCAACACCCAACTAGAAGTGTTAGGGCTTGGACTTAATTTCGCCCTCACTCCTGAGAGAAACCATGTTTTGGACTTTTTGGTTGGTTTTGACAAATATTTAGCTAATAACCACTATGACAAAGATCTTGCCTGCCTTAAAAGGGTTTTATTAAATGGTATTTCAGAATGTTTTAAAAATGAAAGTGGCCTACCAAAAAGACACAGGGAGGCCCTGTCTGCTCTTAAGAAGCTTGACAACATCATAATCACAAAAGCGGATAAAGGTGGCAATATTGTTATTTTAGATCAGTCTGTTTATGTCACGAAAGCCCATGAGTTGCTTAATGATTCGGCCACTTATGAAAAACTCACCAAAAATCCCCTTAAGAACGCAGCCGCCGAGTTTAACAGACAAGTCCGTAATATCACAGTTGATAAACGCATTATTGATTTGAAAGTTACCAACCCTAAGCTCCCATATTTTTATGGTCTCCCTAAAGTTCACAAATCAGACATTCCCCTCAGGCCCATTGTAACCAACCATGGCTCCTGCACCAGCAAACTTGCTAAATGGCTGGCGGATATTTTATCCCCGTACGTAGGTAATTTCTCTAATTCTCATATCACAAATTCATGTGATTTTATTTCTAAGACCAAAAATATGAAAGTTCAGGGTTTAAGGCTCCTCAGCCTTGATGTTACCTCGTTATTTACGAAAATTAATGTTGATGATGTACTCACTTTTTTGGAAACCAAACTGCAACCGTTTCAAGACTCTTTCCCCCTCCCTGTCAACAAAATTCTTGCTTTAGTTCGCCTGTGTGTTTCTTCAAATGTTTTCTCCTTTCAAGACCAATTCTTCCGTCAAAAATTCGGTTGCAGTATGGGTTCCAATTTGTCTCCTGTTTTGGCCAATTTGTACATGGAGTATTTTGAGTGTACCCTTTTGCCCAGCATCAAACCGCCCGAAATGATTTGGCTCAGGTACGTAGACGATATCTTTTCGGCATGGGATGACAGTTGGGGCCCATTTGAAGTGTTCCATGATAAATTGAACCAATTGACCCCGAATCTTAAATTTAAAGTTGAATGGGAAGAAGGACACCAAATCCCTTTCTTGGATATTTTGTTAAGAAGAACTGATGATAATTTATTCTTTACAGTATACCGTAAGCCCACCCATTCAGGCAGTTATCTCCACTTTTTTAGCAATCACCCTGACAATGTCAAGAAAAGTGTTGCCTCTGGCCTTTTCTTGAGGGCTTTCAGGATTTGCAGTCCTCAATTTCTGGACCAAGAGATTGAGGTGATCAAATGTCAACTTGAGAAGTTGGCTTATCCACCTTGGTTTCTGGACCAAGCCCTCAGTAAGGCTAGGGCCAACCATTTTAAAACTTCCGTCCCCTCAAATTTTCACCGCTCCTTTAAGGACATTTTAAAAAATTCCATTCAATAATACCATCAGTTCTTCTACTAAATTGTTTCCTCGTGAACGTCTCACTATTGCCTATCACTATCCTAACACCGTACGTAAGCAAATTGTGAACGTTCAACAAAAGCCGAAGGAAGTTGAGTCACCTGGTGTTTATTGTTTGCCCTGCAAAGATTGTGATTTGGTTTACTTGGGTCAAACCGGGAGAGACTTGAACACTAGATTGGCAGAACATAAAAGGTCAATTAGGTATGGGCAGGAAAATTCGGCTGTATTTCTTCATGTTAAAAACAAGAATCATTCTTTCGACTGGGGTAAGGCCAGATTAGTGTTCAAGTCCCACTGTGGTTTCAGGAGGAAAATAGTCGAATCAGCATTAATTGAGGAATGCCCTAATATTAATATTTCTAAAGGGCAGTGGACACCTGACATTATCTCACGCGCAGCAATAAATAAGCTCGTGCGGACTTTACATCCTCCCCTCTCCTCACCCCCTCCCTCCTCCGCCACCCCAGTTAGCCCCGCGTCTGAGTGAGGTCAACTGTCCACATCTCTTCTTACTGTAGTTTATAAGTCCCCTCTGTTCTCTTTCTTATGTACTTTCCTGAAGAGGGCTACAGTTGATAGCCGAAATATAGGATTATTCTTTATTCGAAGTTTATTCTTTCTCCGACTGTGGGTTCCTGTGTTATATATATATATATATATATATATATATATATATATATATATATATATATATTTATATATATATTGCAGAAAAAACACTGGTACATAAGAAATGTAGTCCGAACGTTTTCGTCTATGTAAGACATCATTAAAGGAATACAGTACAGGAGATACAGACAGTATATATACTACAGAAGTAAAAATATTTTAGGGAACACGGAAAGATAAATCACACAAGCCTGAGAAAATTACGTTTACGTTTCTTATGTACCAGTGGGTTTTTTCTGCAAATTATATTCACGTGTCATTTGTGAAATACTGCAATATATATATATATATATACATATATATATATATATATATATATATATATATATATATATATATATATATACAAGTAATTCATAAGTACACGTGAAAATATTTTTGCAGAAAAAACACTGGGAAATAAGAAACTTAGTCCGAACATTTTTGTCTATTTAAGACATCTTCAGGGATTACAGAGTGAGAAAGACATAGATGTGTATATATGTATAATGGATGAGACAAGGTAGAGAACATAGGTCACACAAGATACTCCATTGACAGGTCGAGAAAAGATTTGACCACACAAGACACTACCACTGCACAGGCCTGGTAACACTAGAAGCTGTAGAATATTGTTCAATTCTCTTAGTGATAAAATCATCAAGTTTGTACAAGCCTAAGCTTAAATTAATGTTGTGATAAAAAATGTGTAACCAATTGTCCACAAACTTGTCAACCCATCTATGTATCTATTCTCGTATGCATGGATGTATATATGTATATATATATATATATATATATATATATATATATATATATATATATATGCGTGTGTGTGTGTGTGTGTATTCACCTCGGATCTGCTGCAGTCTCTGTCGAGACAGCCAGACACCACCCTACGGCAGTGAGCTCAGAGCTCATTATTTGCCGATCTCTGGGTAGGTCTGAGACCACTCACACACCACACACCGGGACAGCAAGGTCACAACTCCTTGAATAACGTCCCGTACCTACTCACTGCTAGGTGAACAGGGGTTACACGTGAAAGGAGACAAACCCAACTTATCTCCGCCCGTGTGTGTGTGTGTGTGTGTGTGTGTTTATATATGGATTGTTTTGTGACCAATTATTGTCCAGAAAACTTGTAATCCATCTATTTATTCACTCTTTATTCCTATTGGCATGTATATGTGTAATTTGTATGTATCTATGTATATTTTGGTAGATGTGTATATTCATTTTCATTTTCATTTGTATAACAGCACCCTACGGAGTGCATAATTGGTGATGTGACATTTTCTAGTTTTTACATCATTCCTTCGTCGAGACACACTCCGTGAGATGCTACAAACCGGGTATCGTAGCCCGCACTCATCATAATATGTTGTGACCCTCCTATATTATAAATGTAACTTAATTTTTGTCATATAAAACCTCTAATTTTTGTAATGTAAATATCACTTAATAAGGTACGATGTGTACGAAACGTCGTGAACTAAAAGAAAAAACTTCTCGCTGCGTTTCATTATGCTCTTTGGCACAAGACTCTCAGTGTTATGAGTTCTACGCAAAAGTCTGCAATCAGAAAAGTAGAAAGCCTTAGTAAGATTATCAATGCAGAAACAGCTGTATTTTTCAACCAGATATGTTTACAGGAAAACTTGCTGCCCCCCCCCCAAAAAAAAAAAAAAAAATATATATATATATATATATATTACAGGTGAAAAATGTAATCACACATTTGTCAATCACGTAGAAACCACTGTTGGAGTAGAAAAGACTGGAAACGGACTTTTCTACTCCAACAGTGGTTTCTACGTGATATATACATATATATATATATATACATACATATATTATATATATATATATATATATATATATATATACATGTATATATATGCATATGTGTGTGTCTTCTAGGTTATGATCATGTAATCTTATCTCTTTATGATAAACTTAATTACCTAAGAGATAGTGCTAATCAATATCATACCTTTATGGAGACTTGGTCCCTGCAACACATTGTCGTTTCCAATACCATCTTGCAGTCATGTCTAGCCTCAACGCAATCGTAAGATGTAAGAAACGTCTTTACTATATTCGATAAGAAGAAAACAAATAGAATATACATATGCAAACTACACTCGTATATTTCGATTAGGCTGTTACTAAAGATACTCGTAGTGGTATAATTACTTCACATGAAAGATCAAAACTCCAATTATAGCACACTAATCTTACGTCTATGTCCATTGTCGTGTGAGCCATTTAATCAAAGCAGTCACAGTCGCAGTCACTACAGTCTATGCTGCCCACACTTGTACTATCAACATCGACTTCTGTTGTTCCTTCAGCAAATGTTGCTACTCCTTCAGCAACTCCGTCAACTTTTCGCCTTTTTCTTCGCCGTTTCTTGTCTTTACTACTCCAAACACACATCGAGAGGACCCCTATGCTCACGACAACCGAGATGCTGATGATGATAATGCTCAAATCCATCGATATCATGGTCACGGAAGGTGGAAAAAAAATAAGGAATTCTTGGGCAAGCTCAGCGTCGGGACAGAATGCGGACGCCTTGTAACAGCAGACGCCACATCAAAACTGACGACCCCTGTGGTGTTTCCTAGAGACAGACCTGACGAACAGGACCAGCATACTGATCCTACATCCGCATAAGCTGTATAGCCCCGTCAATTATCTCCCCACCCCCATATATCAGGCCACAAAACGTGAATAATCCATTGTTCAAGGCTGAAACAAAATTATCCCGCTCTGTTTCCACATCAGCCTTAGAAAAAAAAAATAATAATCTTATCGTTCTGTGACCACAATGGAAATAATTGTTATGTGTTTTATTGTGTCAGGCTCGCCATTTTATTAACTGTATTTCTATGTTTGTGGATATGATTGCAGAAAAAAAGAAAAAGAAAAAAAAAACATTCTTTGGGGAAAGATGCCGAATGTCGCTAGATTTCCTGACTCGCTTGAGGAATGCTGAACCATCACCTCTCCCGTCCTCATGCAAGCTACTTTTTCTCCCCAACGATTCCCATCTGGCGGCAACCAGTCGGTAACTTGCCCCATCTGCTATCCTTCATTTTTGGTGACATTGCCAGTATTTACCTAATTATATAGGGAAGGAGCAACGCTCGTTGGGTCTCGCCCCCCCCCCCCCCCACTCTGTGTGTGTGTGTGTGTAATTCACTTTGGCCTTTGGATCACGTGTTGGACTCGTGATCGACAACTATTTCCCCCCCGGAAGAGAGCTCAGAGCTCGTGTGACCGATCTATGGGTAATGCTGTGACCTTACACGCACACACATCCCCAACTCCCGCCCACGAGAGTTGGAGAAACGACTCAAAGCGCAGCGATACTGAAACTATTTCAGCCCTGGGCAGGATTCGAACCAGGTACCACCGTACTGGCATTCTAGTTCTATACCAACCGCGCCACCGAGTTGTGTGTATATGTAAGTGTGTGTGTGTGTGTGCTTACTTTATTGTATTATACAGGAAAGCAACGCTTGTTGGGTCTCATACACTCCATTTCTTTCATACCTGGCCATATTCATGTATAGTTCCAACTTAATCTACCGGTACATCCTTGATTTCCAATTATCATATTTAGATTTTAATTCATGTATTATTTGAGCTTGGGTCATATCACTTTCTAAAGCAACTCAAGTATTTATGTATCCGTATGGAAATTCCCCGTCTAGGGGCCGGTACTAGGTCCTCCGGATGTGCTATATCCAAGCGGCGGTACGCTCGGAGGTGGACTAGGCCGCTTTGGCTTTCATCTCCCTCCGGCCCAGTTCGTAGGACAAGCTCGAAGTCGTGCAAAACCAGGATCTTCGCACTGTCATTGAGTCCCCTCCATGACCCAGTGTGGTGAATCTTAGACAGGAGGTGGGGGTTATTTCCCTTCACCTACGGACGGAGAGATCAACTACATGTCTTCTCGTTCGAGTTTTGACCTGTCCAAGGGTGAGTGAAGTAAAACCCTCCCTCCTGAGTGCCCTAGAACAGTGGTTCTCAAACTGGGGTCCCTGAGAAGGTCCTAGGGGGTCCGCGACACAATGAAAAAAAAAAAAAAAAAAAATCCAGAAAAAACTATATAATTATAAAAATATACAAAACTGATTCTGTCATTATAGTGTCGGTGATATCGATATTTTGTTGTGCAATCAGCCAGCACTTCTCTATTACATTTTTATATGTCATAATATTTCATTTGTTTCTTTCTAATTAATATTTATATTCATTCAAGCTTTATTCTATGCTTACAGAAAGTGTGAACTGAAGATGGAAATGTTTTTAAACCGAAAATCGACAAAATTTTGAAAATATTTTAAATGCTTATTTTTATACTTTCTTTGTGTAGGAATATGCAAATAGTAAATTTACTGCATTATAATCATGTAATGGGTATCTTGGTATGGTAATAATAACTTTTGATTGGCTGGGGGTCCTCGGATGGGACTTAAATATCTGGGGGGGTCCTTGGCATGGTAAAGTTTGAGAACCACTGCCCTAGAATCCCCGGGAGACACCACTGGTCTCTCGTGGAGGGCCCGTGCGGTGAATGCGATCCGCGCCTTTGAATTCCGAGAATTTGTTTGGCGACGTGCTCTAGACGGCCCTCATCCGAAGTATGCCTCCCTCCCTCGTGGCGATCTCTCTGCGCCAGTTTTAGACTTTTCCACCTCAATGGAAGGAAGGCTGATTACGACCCGGCACGGCTGCGATCCATGGTCCTTGAGGCCTATAAGGTCCATCACCCCACTAGCGAGCCTGCCGTTATACACGGACGACTCTGTGGACCCCTTCACGGGAAGGTGTGGCGCGGCTTTTACAAGCGCCAATAGGATGACCGCGCTATGGAGAGTGAGTGACGGAAACTACTCTTCAAACGGAGCTTGCTGCCATCTCCAAGGCCCCGAACTGCTCTCTCTGCCGGGCAGGGGCCAGTCGTGATCCACACAGACTCAAAAGGTGCTACTGACGTCATCCTGTCCGGGAAGACAACGGATGACGTCTACTTAACGACATCAATCCAGCACTCGATGCACTCGCCTTTTCCGTATAAACCGTGTCCGGTGTTTGTGGGTTTTACGTGTACACTAGTCGTGAAATGATCTTGTTTTTGTATAACGAATATATCTAAAAATGGCATCTATGCTGTTTTCGACTGTAAAAGTTAACCCAAAGGAGTCTTGGAGGCAATTTTTCAATACTTCAATATCTTCACCACACGTAGTTTCTATGAAGATGTCATCAGTGTAGCGGCAGTAGATTTTAGTTTTTTTTTATTTTATTAAACACTTCTTCCTCAATACAGTCCATATAAAAGTTTGCAAATAGGACTCCAAGCGGAGAACACATAGCGACTCCATCAACTTGGTATTTTTCTCCGCGTGGGCAGATAAAGGGTACATCTTTTGTGCAATACGGAGTGTAGATTCTGGGATGGCTATGTTGGGAGTACTGTCGTTATGGTAAACACGGCCAATTATATGTATATATATATATATATATATATATATATATATATATATATATATATATATATATATATATATATATGTATATATATATATATATATATATATATATATATATATATACATATATATATATACATACATACATATACATATATATGTATGCATATATAATGTAAATAGAAAAAAATAATGTTGGAGTCTGGGGAGGCCGGGGAATAGTGCCTTTGACCAGCTTTTCCTATCAAGGCGTGGAACTGACCTTGCGCTGCAAGAAGGTCGTTGTTATCTCTCGCTTGTGTCGGACGTGATCTCATTCGATAAGCAAATATAAAAGATCTGAACTTTTTCAATGCGACGGCGAAAAAAAAAATTGAATTCGAAATAAGGAGAACCATAGGTGGTTTTGTTGACATGTATGAATACAGAATATTCTATTCTGGGGGCATTGTATATTTCTCCCCGATTCCTAGAGATGTTTAGCATCTCGCTCCTACATGCAAAAACAACCAATAATAACAATAATAATAATAATAATAATAATAATAATAATAATAATAATAATAACAATAATAATAATAATAATAATAATAATGAAAATAGATACATAAAATCAAATAAAAATTGTAAAGTGCAATACCATGCAGGAGAGATGAATTCGTTTACGTATCTACCTAGGCCTAAGCATGAAAACGCACCAGTACCACCATGTCAGGGACCAGTACTACTATCGCAACTGTCACCACCAGTACCACTATATCCACCACTAGTACCGCCGTGCCTACCACCAGTACTACTATCGCAACTGTCATCACCACCACAATTGTCTTGAGCACAAACAACAACGCTACGAAAGTCTGGTTCCTCCAGCTTCCTTCAGCTTCCTCATCCTCACATTATTATTATTATTATTATTATTTTTTCTGTGAGACGTTCTCATGGAAGGCCAGGTCACCCATCTTTCCTTTCTCTGCCGCTGATCATCAAATGCTCCCTGTGATATCTGGTTCCTCCAGATTCATTCACGGTCTTCATCCTCACATTCAGTTTCGAGTCTACACCACTTTCGTACTCCCCAACCTCATGTACGCCTCCCCGGCCTGGTCATCATCACTCAACATCAAACAGAGGATTACAAAAGAGAGCGTGCAGAATTATCTTGGGTGGTCAGTATGAGGGATACGAGCACGCCCTCACCACCCTTAGCCTGCCAAGAGTGTCAGACAAGCACAGTGAGGCACTAAGGAAGTTTGGACAGGACCTAATGTTCCACCCACGTCACCGTCACTTCCTCCCACCTGACGCCACAACCGCCCGCCACGCCACACGACATTCCAACAAGATCCAACCCATCAGAGCACCGAGGACTGACCGATACAAGAACAGTGCTATTCCATCCATTGTTCGCACAATAAACTCATTATAAAACTAGACTAGGCATGTCATATAATTACTGTATTGCATTATTATCAGCGTATCACTGTAAAACTTAGACTAGGCGTATTACTCATATAATTACTGTATTGTATTATTGTTAGTGTATCACTGCTATTTCAATAAACCTATTATTATTATTATTATTATTATTATTATTATTATTATTACTATTATTATCATTATTATTATTGTAATTATTATTATTATTATTATTATCATTATCATTATTATCATTATTATTATTGTAATTATTATTATTATTATTATTATCATTATCATTATTATACTGTACCTGGTTACAGCAGTAGTAATCACATACCTAGAACCCATTTCTATCACCGATAATAAATGATAACGAATCACAACTGTGAGAGGGGTTGCCGCCGATCAATTTATTTTCGCTCGTGAAACACAGGAGTGTCAATGTGTGTGATTCACCATGGTCTTGGATCACGTGTTGGACTCGTGATCGACAGCTATTATGCTTTTCTTTCAGTAACACGTTCGAGGCCAATTAGTGGAGGTATGGACGCGAGACATGGACCTCGTGATGTGCTTCAAGACTTGGTAAGATCATGTGGTGGTGGTATCACTGGTGTGCCCAGGTGCCAAACAAGGATATATTCAAAAACTGGGAAAAGATAAGAGGATTTACTTATCACAAAATATTAGCTCAGGCATTGGACCCCACGTGGTTTTCGTTCATTGTGCCAACTCAACTCATGCGATTTATTTTAGACAAATAAATAAGTAAATAAAACATAAATAGATACAAATGAATACATAAAATGCCCGCCTGATAATTGCGAAAATAGGTTGGGGTTCTCGTAAGCTTGCTTGATACATGTGAAACACACACACACACACACACACACACTTATGTGATTCACCAAGGTGAATCACACACACGTGTGTGTGTGTGATTCACCATGGTCTTGGATCAAGTGTTGGACTCGCGATCGACAGCTATTTCCCTCCCGGAAGAGAGTTCAGAGCTCATATATGACCAATCTATGGGTAGTGCTGTGACCTTACACGCACACACACACCCAACTCTCGTGGGCGGGGAGTTATGTGAGTGTGTGCGTGTAAGGTCACTGCATCACCCATAGATCGTCGGTCATATATGAACCCTCTTCCGAGAAGGAAATAGCTGTCGGTCGCGAGTCCAACACGTGATCCAAGACCATGGTGAATCATACACACACACACACACACACACACACACACACACACACACACACAAACTCCATTATGCTACACTAAGAAGTGTAGCATAATGGAGTTTGGAAAAAGCAAAAACACAATATCAGGAAAATATACAATTGGAACCAAGGAAGTAAAGAAAGTAGGATTCGAAAAAGACTTGGGAGTAATTATCACAAACGACTTGTCCTATGATAAACAGATTAACAAAATTGTCGGGGAGACTTACAACTTGCTAAGATCAATAAAAATGGCATTTGCATACTTGGACGAAGACATGATAAAAAAAAATATTGGTTACATTGATAAGGCCTAGACTAGAGTATGCGGCGACATTGTGGTCCCCCAGTACCAAAAAGAATATAAAGAAAATAGAAAGAATCCAGAGAGCAGCTACAAAAATGGCACCTGCACTTGCAAACCTATCATACGAGGAGAGATTGGCTAAACTGGAGTTACCGACACTGGAGCAAAGAAGAGAGAGAGGTGACCTATTGACCATCTACAGAATCATGAAAGGCACAGAGATACTTGATAGAGAGGACTTACTTTACTGGGACAAGAGAAACACAAGAGGACATGGAAAGAAAATCAAAAAACATAGCTATAGAAGAGAACTGAAGAAAAACAGTTTTCCACATAGAGTTTTGGACACTTGGAACAAACTGGATAATGAAATAGTATGCGCAAAAACCATTCATGAGTTTAAAAGCAAACTAGACACTGCGAGCATAGCTCCTCTTCCCGCAAAATACAACTAGGTAAATACACACACACACATACACACATTGACGCTCCTGTGTTTCACGAGCAAAAATAATGTTATCGGTGATAGAAATGGGTTCTAGGTATGTGAATACTTCCACTGTAACCAGGATTTGTGCAAATGATGAAACAGTTCATGGAAGACCGGTCCACGGGAAAAGTAATAAAGTATAGAATGTCAGGATCGAGGCTGTTCTGGTTTCCATTATATTCTTGATCTACGCAAACGACATGGCAGAAGATACAGGCTACATTTAGCACGTTTGCAGACGATGCAGATTTGATAAGAAATAAAGATGAAGAAGGCTGCAAATTCTTACAAAAAAAAGCTAGACAGCATGTTTATCTAAATATGGAAAATGAGCCTGAACGTAAAAATGTAAAGTATTAGAAATTATTAAAAAAAAAAAAAAAAAAAAAAACGGTTACTGGGTTACTAAATGATCGCCAACGTAAGGCGGTTACAAAAATCAAATGAAAGGATCTGGGAATATTAGTCATGGATAACTCATCTCCGACAAAAATATCATCAAGATTGTGGGCGAGACAAACAGATTGACGACAAACATGGTTTTACACCAGATAGACAAGACAAAAATTAAAAAAGAATGCCTTACCCGCCCTAGATTACAATATGCAGCAACGGTATGATCTCCGTCCAAAGTTCGAAAGATTACAAAGAGCAGTTGGTTCAGTCTTGCAAATGAAGCTCTTGATCTGCGATCGGCAGAAGAAAGAAGAAAAAGAGGTAACGTGATCGCGAAGTTCAGGTCACTGAAGGGAGTGGACAAAAACGACAGAGATATCTTGTTTTGTGGGGGATGTCCACTACGTGAAGAAGGAAAGTGGGTTAGTGAGTCCTTGTCCTTTATCGTTTAGGTCAGAACTGGTTTTACAAGCGGCCCGAAGCCGTATATATATATATATATATATATATATATATATATATATATATATATATATATATATATATATATATATTGCGTGGGCAAGTCCCCGTGGTGCATGATTATCCCGCATTGCATTGGGTTGGGTTAGGCCAGTAATTCGCCGTCGGGCCACGCTGACTTGCCTGGATGGATTGCCACGAGTGTAGGACAAAACACCCGCGGACAGAACATACCATGACAAAACGCCTCCCGTCAAAACATCCCGGTTTGCAACACTTCTTGTAATATCTTGGAAGATGATATAACCCAAGCTGGAGTCATGAATGACTTTGAACTAAGGTCCATACACTATCATGTACACCTGACAGGTACGCCTGAACAGTCACGCCTGTCAGGTATACCTGATAGTGTATGGCGGGAAAAACTAGCCTCTCAGGCGACCTGACAACTGATGAAAATTCGATCAGTTGTCAGGTCGCCTGAGATAATAAGGAGAGAAAGTACAACTCATCTTCTCGAGAATCCATGGCATACCTGACAGGCGTAACTTTTCAAGCGTACCTGTCAGGTGTACATGATAGTGTATGGCCGGCATAAGGATGGTATATATATGGGGGAAAATAAGACGGAAACTAACGAGGGCATCTCATGTCCTGTATACTAAGAATGTAGAAGATAACACACCCGGACAACCACCCACCCCCGACGAAACACCCCTTAATACGCTTATCGGGAAAATGGCACAGGAATGAGAAGCACATTTTTCAGCATAGGAAAAAATGGCACAGTAGAATAAGGTAAAAATGTATTACAATGTAATTTCTTTATTATGCCACATTTTTTCAGTATAATAAGCTAAAATGTGTTAAAATCTAGTTTCATTACTTGTTATCTTGCTTAACATTTCAATTTAAAAAATTACATTAAATAACTTTTTAAGGTTTTTGTTATGCTGATTAAGATGTCCAGCGAATGTTGTAACCATCTCCCTGTAGAAACTCCTTAATTAATAGATTTATGACCAACCCGGCGGTCTAGGCAGAGGTTCTTCATCCGTGTCTGTAGAGTCTTGTAGACCCTTATCTGGCGTTTCCTAGGAGGCTCACCGCGAGATTCTTGCAGCATCTGAGTAGCTACAACAACATGGTCAGCTTGGATCCACTTGATCGCACGCCATATCGTTGGGTGACTGTGAACAACCAACCTAGTAGAATAATGATCGTAAATAATTTTATTAATCATCACCATCATCTTGGGTCTTGTATTACAAGAATGCATAAACAACGGAGACAGCAGTGTCTCTGAGAGGAACACGAATGACATACCACTGTGTGAACATAGGAGGAGCAATTGCAAAATTTCCGTTCCATCATCCAGATGTCTGATCTCGCTAACGTTCGCAGTCTGTGCACTAGCAAAAGCATTAGTATGGTTGTCACTGTCTGGACCATTGTCATATATCAGGAATGGTTGTGGTTCTGGTCCACCAGTTGAGACCCATTCATTTCAGATAATAAGTTCCTGTAAAGAAGCAGGGACACGAGGTTGACTGGCGCGTTGGTGATGCCGAATGAATCTTTTACAATGTTCTTGGGATGCGAAGTGAGCCAGAGCTTCAGTTTCCATGGTTAAGGCAGTCTGGGCGTGTATTTGACCAGGTTTATCTTGAGTGTTTTTCGTTAATGTTTTCATTTTAGATTTACATGTTGCTGTCTTAATAGCACTTTCGTCACCATCGTGATTGTGTTCCATTATAAGTATTGCATTTCCACTTGCAAGAGAAGTTATTAATGCACTTTTACATGATAGTGTTCGCTTTACGTATCTCCATCGAATCTTTTTAGCTCTCGACCATTGCTTGGCATACATGTATCCACTGTAACACAGTTTAGTACCTCCCTTATTGCTTTTGATGATTTCTATGGCGAAAAGTTATGAAGTACGTAGCAGTGTCCCAAGAGCCCACTAGAGTCCACTAATCTGATACCTCAAACCTGCACCAAGAAGACTTGCTATCGTTAGCGTAGAGTCGTAGACGGTAAGATCTTTCGTATATTACTTCAGACAAACTCTACATAGATATAGAAAAAAACTGCTTATAAACATACTTCACAGCAGGGAAGGTTACATGGAGGGGCGACCTGACATGACTCCCCGCGTCTCTGACTTCCACACGTATTAGTCTGTGGGGAATTGTCTCATAACTCTGTTAATATTTTGTCACATTTGTCCATAACTCATGTTCACGTTTTTCCTATAAGTGCCAGAAATTAAACATGATTCAATGACATTCCTTTCAAAGAAATCTTTAGTTTTGGCTAACACTTTGGAACCGGCCTAGTCAATATGGTGAATGTAGGAAAAATAATTACGAAATGTTCGAAAGGTTCCGATTCTTAGTGTAGTTTTATGGTGGCGAAATATTTCGAAACCCAGTTAATACCTATAATTACTGAAATTCATGCCAAAACATGCAGATATTTCTGTGTGCCATTTTGTCCTATGCTGAAAAATGTGCCACATTTTCCTACATTTCTTAATACATTCACTCAGTTTGGTTACCAATAAAGGTATATCATAGATATGTAGAAAAGAATAACGCGTATTAACTACGTATTAACCACTTGGTTCTAAAGCTTATCAATATATCTATCACATCACCGCCACCGGCACATCACCCCCAGCACATCACCATCACCATAACCATCACCACATCACCATCACCATCACCATAGCCATAAACATCACCACCACCAAATTACTACCATCACCTCATCACTACCACCACCATCACATTACCACCACATTACCAACATTTCACCATCGTCATAATTATCATCACAGCCACCATCACCACCACCACCACCACCATCATCATCATCATCATCATCATCATCATCATCATCATCATCATCATCATCATCATCATCATCATCATCATCATCATCATCACCACCACCACCATCATCATCATCATCATCATCATCATCATCATCATCATCATCATAATCATCATCATCATCATAATCATCACCATCTTCATCATCACATCACTGTCATCAGCATCACCACCAGCATCATCACCACCAGCACATCACCACCACCAGCACATCACCACCACCAGCACATCACCACCACCAGCACAGCACCACCAGCACAGCCCCACCACCAGCACAGCACCACCACAACATCACATCACATCACCAGTCCTAACTATCACATCACCACCACGAGTAAAATATATCGGGATGTTTTGTCCGAATACGGTATACTAACACACCCTTACACTCACGAATCACGCCCAGGGCTGAAATCATTTAAGTACCGCTGCGCTGCGGATTGTTACTCCAACTCTCGTGGGCGGGGAGTTGGGTGTGTGTGTGCGTGTAAGATCACAGCATTATCCATAGATCGATCATATACGAGCTCTGAGCTCTCTTCCGAAAGGGAAATAGCTGTCGATCACGAGTCCAACCTGTGATCCAAAGACCATGGTGGTGAATCACACACACACACACACACACACACACACACACACACACACACACACACACACACACACACACACACACACACACACACACACACACACACACACACTCTATTGGGTGTTTTAAGGTATGAGAAAGAATTTTTTTTCTGGATTTGATAAATATGACAGGACACTGAGTAGAATCATAGATATAGAAAAGGAGATGAGATCATGAAATCAAGAGATTATGGAATACAACGAAACCTACAAAGAAATGAGTGCCTTAAAGAAAGAATATGCGGAAATAAATAACGAGGTAAGTTAATTGAAAAAATATTTAATCAAAGTGACATGGTTTAACGTCACACACTCCCCCCCTATCCGGAGGCTAAGACGGTGCCCCTAACAGAGGACTCTGTAGCATGAAATTTAATGAGCAATGCCCTTGGTACAACTTCGCCGGTGGCAGGATTCAAACCGCCCTCACCTTGACCTTCGCCGCAAGTAACGACGCCCTAACCCGCTCAGCCAGCGAGCTTCCAAATTATTCAAAGTAAAAAGTGAAAATGAAAAGATGAAAAGCAAAAATACCATATATATATATATATATATATATATATATATATATATATATATATATATATTATATATATATATATATATATATATATATATATATATATATATATATATATATGGTATTTTTGCTTTTCATCTTTGCGGACGATGCAAAATTGTTGAAAAAAGTGAACACTAGAAGATAGTGGGTCACTACAGAGTGATCTCAATAAAGTATGGGAATGGAGTAGGAAGTGGGAGATGGAATTCAATATTAAGAAGTGTAGTATAATGGAATTTGGAAAAAAAACAAAACAGTGAGATCATATAAATTGGGAGAAGAAGAAATTAAAAAAGTAGAAAATGAAAAGGACCTGGAAGTCATTATGAATAATATGTCCCCGGAGAAACATATAAACAAAATTTTTTGAGAAACTTATAATTCAATAATAACAATCAAAGTGGCATTTACACACCTGGACGAAGAAATGGTGAAGAAAATACTAGTCACTTTGATAAGACCAAGATTGGAATATGCAGCGACGACGTGGTCACCAAGTACAAAAAAAATGTATAACAAAACTTGAAAGAATACAGAGCAATTACGAAATTGTCACCAACACTCAGAACTATCATATGAAGGGAGACTAGCTAAACTTGAGTTACAGTTCCATACAATGTTGCTGCTTATGATACAATATCCAGCCAGTAGCAATTAATATATAAATGTCATGTGTAGAATTATGGGCTGGCGTATCAGCAGAGTGCGGCTTCCTTGCCTACATCATAAGTTGTGTGTGGATGGGAAGCCCACCAGGTAAGAGAACCAGGTAAGAGAAGAGAGAGGAGACTTGATAACTATCTATAGAATCATGAAAGGCATAGAAACTATTGATAGAGAGGATCTAATAAGATGGGATAGTAGAGATACAATAGGGCATGGAAAGAAAATCAAGAATGTTATAGAAAAGATCTGAAAAAGAACAGCTTTCCCCTCAGGGTAATAGATGTTTGGAACAAGTTAGATGAGAAAGTGGTGTGTGCAAAAACAATACACGAATTTAAAAAAGTAGATAAAACGAGGTATGAAGACGGGACACCATGAGCATAGCTACCCCTTCTCGTAAAAGACAACTAGGTAAATACACACACACGCGCGTGCGCGCGTTCACGACCGCTGCTACAGCGGTCCGATTTCGAATTCCGCCCAGGGCTGAAATAATTTCAGTATCACTGCACTGCGGGTCGTCACTCCAACTCTCGTGGGCTTGGAGTTGGATGTATGTGCGTGTAAGGTCACAGCATTACCCATAGATCGGTCATATACGAGCTCTGAGCTCTTCCAGGAGAGTTAAAAACTGTCGATCACGAGTCCAACACGTGATTCAAGACCATGGTGAATCACACACGCGCGCGGGCAAATAAGATTTGATACGTCCAAGAGTAGCCTATGCATCAGCGGTATGGTCCCCACACAAAGTGAAGTATTTAAGATGGACACAATGCAAAGATCAACAACCAAACTGGCAGGTAAACCATATGAGGAGACATATGCACTAGACAAGCCAGCATTGAAAGATTGAAGAGGAAGAGGTGACTTGATTACAGTATTCAGGTCGCTAAAGGGGATACACCACATTGACAGAAGAAACCTTTTGGTGAGGAATGGGAGGTCTTTATAAATACATACATATACCAAGGCTTTTTCCCCCTTACAAGGGAGGTAGCCAAAAAGGAAAAGGCATAAAATCATTCCCACCCATTCCATCCCTGAATACACTCCACACCCCTCCGCCCTCTCTCTCATCTTAGCACCTCCTGGATGACGGGTCATCACTGCACCTTGTCCACTGCCCTTGGTCAGAAGCAGTGTCGCAAGACACAGCACATCCACAGCAAGGCCGCTTCATTAAATCGGCGACTCCCCCTCTCCGTTCCCCCATTGCATAAAAGGAGAAGACGGGGAGAAATCCCTTCGGGCTGCGTCAAATTTTGCTCACACATACTACCTCACCCCCCATCCCCACGCCCATTCCACCAGGTCTTTATAGGTCACGAAAACAAATTGAGAAAGACTACACGTCTTAAGGATGTGAAGAAGTGCAGTTTTCCATGCGGATGCATGAGTACTTAACACAGCTTAGAAGGCGATGTATCCCGAACTGGAACAATACATTAATTCAATTCTATGTTGATTAGAAAATTATGATAAAGTCCAAGTTCGAACCATACATGAACTTGAGGCTAGGTATGATAAAGTTGGTACTTTCTTATATATTACAGTTAGGTGAATATACTGTCGATGGAGATTGTTGGACAGATAGCTAGACGCAAGCTGCCCCCCCCCCCCCCGTGGGCAAAAAGAAAAAATGAAAATAAGGATTTCTCAACATAAATATGGTGTGAGAACTCCCCTCCCCCAATTATTGCTTTATTCCACAACTAAGGATTTAGTAATAACCATATTGATTGTTCTTGGGCTAAGAATGTAGCGAGGCACAGGAGTATTCGAATCTGCGTGAAACATGATTGGATCATGTTAAATATTAGGCACAAATACAAAGAATATAAATATGAGTTATGGGTATTTTAAATGTGAAATATTATCAACCGATTTAATCATTAAGGAGCACACCCTTGAAACTGACCTGACTGTGGTGAGGTAGAGTGATAAAAGTAAGGTCATGCACCTTCACTAATTCATATGTACATGCCCCACCTTTTCTACTCTTTTGTCCTTAATGGTTGTATAGTTTACCCCCACTTACAGCCTATTGCCATGTAAACTGCCTGTATAAGTAATGACGAAAATACTGTCATCACGGCATGAAGTAAAAATATAAACATTTTATTTAAATGTGGATGCTTATTGTGTGAATACTTTATGCAGGTCGCATATATAATTGCTCTATGACATTATGGTTATCGCTTTCTTTGTAGTAAATAGGAGAGTTGTCCTAACCAGCGATACCTTTTTACTTCAGGCGCGGAACATTAGGGTTCTAACTTTAGAATGTTGTGACAGAGTTAAAGCAAACTTATTGATGTGATAAATTATCTAAATTTATTATTTCAATTTCAAATAAATATATCTACCTTCTAACTATGTAACAATTTATTTCTGATACTCCTAAAAATGTATCACCTCTCTTCGGCCTAGTTGCTACCTCCATTGTTGTCACATCTCCATCTCAGCACGGTGCGTTGCCTCGCATTTGTAAGTATTATGGCAACACTTGTCATGTCCCAAGTCACAACAAACTACAGTCCGAGATGGCACTCTGGACTGTAGGCGCCAAGAGGTGGCACTGTTTAAGGCTACTGGAAAATTGACCAAGGCTTTACTATAGACAGGATGACGAGTTCAGATTTGATTGACCTTGACAATAAACAACGGCTGGTAAAAGGGAAAATAACCCATCCCTTCCCCATGCCAGTCCATCCTCTTGTCACCTTTACATTATGCACTTAGGACACTGCTCATGGCTTCAGATTTAAAATTCAAAATATAAGTCAGATCAGGGTTGTATTTAAGTCTCAAGCAATCGTGTACTTGATGAAGAGCGAAACTGATGATAAAAACAAAGGCTTAACGTAATTTCGTCACTACTACTGCTTATACGTTGCCTGTAGGGTTAGATGATTTGAAGATTTAGGTTGAAGTATTGTCGATTGATTTTTGAGTAGTTTGATTACTTGTCCCAACACAAAATTATACCATAAGTACAATGATGGAGGCAAGGACATGCAAGGTCTAAGAATATGAGCTGTATTATTGGCACCAAATACTTCCCACAGGACAGGGCTTAAATTACTTGTCACTTGTGTATTGTACTCCCCTATAGTTTGCCTCCACATTATTTGAGACATGTTATATGTCAATACTTGCATTTTTTTAGAACAATCTTGTAGTGATTTTTAAATTTGGGAGGCTTTCAATTACCATTAATTTCTATGTTTTGGTTTTATTTTGTTAATTTTCTCTCTTGCTTGTTATTTTTTTCTCTTAAATTAAGAGATCCATTTCTTCCAATGAAATTGCTTTCAATGCAAAATTGGTACATCAATATTTATGGTAGAAAGCATTTGATAGAGTGGATTGTAGGTGCTCAGAGGGCATCAGGACAGGGAATGAATAAATTATCATTACTAGACCATCAGAAAAAAAAAGATCAAAATATAGATCCATAACACACAGTTTCACTAAATTGTGGTTATGTAGAAATCTACAGAAGTTGCATGGTGTGTATGTGGAAGTTTGAAATCAACTATATTTTTCTGATATATATATATATATATATACATATATATATATATGTATATATATATATATATATATGTATATATATATGCAAGCAATCACATCACCGTGATACAAGTTTCCCTTCTCCTGTGGTTATTTTGCATATATATATATATATATATATATATAATATGTGTGTTTTTCAGTAACAAAATGTTGAAGCAATAATAGCATAATTTAATTTCTAAATTAGATTGATATATCTTGATGAGGACCATGTAATTTTTGTTGTCCCTAATGGGGTAAATATATGTAATCAATCTTATTTAACCAAATGTAAGATATACCATGTTGTGGAGAAAGGTTATCATTGTACTATGGAATGATAGTGGATTGGGGGAATGACTGAAATGGCATGCTCAGGCCAGTGACATACTTGTTTTATTGTATATGTGTTTATTAAAAAAAAAGAAATCCCCATCTGGGTTATTGGCTATGTGCTATTGTACAGTAAAATCTGCTCAGTAGCCTGCAGTTGTTGTTGTTGTTCCCTAGACTGTCTGTCCGAGCAGTCCCGTCTTCCCAAGGAATGCCACAGCCGAAACTGGGTTTTCCCACAAATCCTTTATAAGAGTGTATGTTGTGTTGTTTGCATGTATGATTGTGTATAATGCAGTCTTCCATTATGTGTTGTATGGTATGGGGTGAAGTGTTACATCCTGGGCAGCTGTTCACAATGCAGTCATTCAGCCTCTTCTGGTAGCTTAGAAGTGCTGGGTGGTGGCCGCAGCGTCTACGTCATGGCCAAACGGCGGCAACCAGCCCTGGCCACCGGCTCTACGCAGGTGGCACCGATCCCCAAGCCTGCAGTTGATACTTTAGGGTCTATATGGGGTGCCCCTGCAGACCAGAGCCACACATAATTTTGTCTGTGATAGAGGAATTATCTTTTCATAGATAAATGATGCTACTTTATTTTAATGCGACTGTCCCTCCATTATGCTCTCTCCCCACTCTTAATACTGTCCTGGACCACTTCTCAGAATATATATTACCATTTTTGCCATCTTTCACCCTGTGGTAGGGGAAAGAAAGAATACTGCAACAGTTTTCTTGCTCCAGTTGTAAGAGGTGGCTAAAATGGGACTGAGTAATGGGCTAGGCATCCTGCTCTCTCTAACCCTAATTTGTACATTCCTACAAGAAGGAGAGGCATTATAGGGTCTAGGAGGGGTTTTCCAATCAGAAGCCAAAGGTTTGGGTGTATTAATTTATGTGGGTGTGGTACAGAAGAGAGTAAACGGGAAGAGATAGGCAGTATGTTCGTGAGAAGAAAGATGGATGTGTTGGCATTAAGTGAAATGAAGTTGAAAGGGATGGGTGAGTTTGAGTTTGGGAGTATAGTAAAGAGGGTGTCATGAGGGAGGGAGGGAAGGGGTGGCTATAATAGTAAGTGAAAAGATAGGTAAATGTGTGGTGGAGTGGAAGTTTCTTCAAAGTTAATGTGGATGAAGGTGAAACTGGGAATGGAGATAAGTGTCTGTGTAAGTGCACATTGGCCTGGTAGTGAGAAGAGTGTAGAGGAAAGGGAGGCATTTTGGATAGATATAAATTAATGCATAGATTTTTGGGAGGAATGTCAATGTAGTGGTGTTGCGAGATCTCGGTGCTAGAGTAGGAGATGCAGCAATAGAGAGTGGTTGGGAAGTTTGGAGTGTCAGGTAAAAATCATAGTGGAGATGTGTTTAGAAAGAGTTAATGATTGCCAACACAGTATTTAGGGAAAAAGTCAAGCATAAATACACATGGGAGAGGGTGGATGGAAGGGTGGTTGATAAGGATTTAATGGACTATGTAGTGGTATGCAGGAGAAGAGTAGGAAAAGTTTTGGATGTCTGTTCTTGGGGAGATAGTGGGGAAATATCAGATTATATTTTGGTGGAAGGTAAGTTGAGAGTGGAGGATAGATGGAGGAGGAAAAGGACAGAAGATAAGGAGGTGCTTAGAGTAAACTGTTTAAATGGGAAGGAAAATAAGCAGGAGTACAAGGAGAAGTGTGGGAGGTGGTGGAGGATAGAGTAGAGGTAGGAGTGGAAGAGGAATGGGGGTGTTTCAATGAGGGAACGACAAAGTGTGCAAAGATGGTATGTAGAACAAGGGGGATGGAAGGGAATAGAAGGAAGGGTAGCAACTGGTGGGATGGTGAAGAGAAGAAGTGAGCATTCATGGACTGGTAGCAAAATAAGATGAGAAACACATGAGAGGTACAAGGATAAAATAAGAGAAGCAAATCATAAAATGAAGGAGGCAAAAATGAGAACAGATGTAAAATGGAGAGAGGAGAATGACATAAAATTTTAAAAGTAATAAAAAAATAATTTGAAAAGAAGTAGAGAGGAAGGGAAGGTGAGACAAGTAGAGAAGAAAAGGTAAAAGGTACAGAAGAAAAACAAGAGGACACAAGAAGAAACCCAAGAAAGACAGTTACAGAAGAGATCTGAAAAAAGAATAGCTTCCCACACAGTGTGATAGATATCTGGAACAATCTGAAGGAGGAAACAGTGACTTGAGAAAAAACTGGATGTGGAAAGATACAATACCGGGTCACTACGAGCATAGCTCTCTTCCCGCAAAATACAACCAGGTAAATACACTTGAGATCTCGCAATACCACTACATTGATGTTAGGAAGTCACATGGGCTGGATGGAATTGCAAATTGGATATTGAAAGAATGTATAGATGAACTAATGGACAAAATACACAAGATAATTGATTTCTCACTCAAAGAAGGAAAAGTACCACAAGATTGGAAAAATGTAAATATTGTACAAATATACAAAGGAGGAGACAAAAAAAACCCAACCAGCTATAGACTGGTCTCCCTTACAAGTACATACATATACCAAGGCTTTTTCCCCCTTACAAGGGAGGTAGCCAAAAAGGAAAAGGCATAAAATCATTCCCACCCATTCCATCCCTGAATACACTCCACACCCCTCCACCCTCCCTCTCATCTTAGCACCTCCTGGAGGACGGGTCATCCTTGCAAAAATATGCGAAAAAGTTATCAAAATTAAATGGATTAAACATTTGGAGGACAAGAAAATACTAAATCCAAAACAATTTGGATTTAGAAGTGGAAGATCATGTGCCACAAACTTAATATGCTTTTACTTGAGATTAATAGAAATAATTCAAGAAAGGGATGGATGGGCAGATTATGCTTTCTTAGATTTACAAAAGGCATTTGACAAAGTACCACACAAAAAGCTACTAAGAAAAATTGAAACAATAGGTGGAATACAAGTAAAGTTATTGGAATGGATGAAAGATTTCTCGAACAGGAGAAAAATGAGTGGTACTCGGAAACAAGAACTCAAATTGGGAAGAAATGACAAGTCCCACAAGGGTCTGTGTTGGCTCCGATAATGTTTGCCATATTTATAAATGACATGGATGAAGGTGTGGAATGTTATATGAACTTCTTTGCAGACAATGTGAAACTACTAAAGAGAGTAAGTACAGAGGAAGATTGCAAATCATTACAAGAAGACCTGGACAAAATCTGGAAATGGAGTCAGAAGAGTGAAGTGAATTTCAACATTAAGAAATGTAGTATAATGGAATTTGGATAAAGCAAAAACAGAATATCAGGACCATACAAAATTGGTACAAAAGAAATTAAAAAAGTCAACTCGGAAAGGGACCTAGGAGTAACTATCATCAGTGACATGACACCAGACAAACATATCAACAAATTAGAGAAACTTTCAATTTATTAAGATCAATGAAACTGGCTTTTGACTACATGGATTAAGAAATGGTGAAAAAAATATTAGTTACAATAAGACCAAAATTGGAGTATGCTGCGATACTATGGACACCAAGTACTAAAAAGAACATAAAGAAATTAGAAAGAATTCAAAGAGCAACGACAAACATGGTACCAACACTCCAATTTGACATACGAACAAAGATTGGACAAATTCGAACTACCTACCTTGGAACAAAGAAGAGAAAGAGGAGACCTGCTAACCATATACAGAATTATGAAAGAAATGGGAGTCCTTGGTAGAGATGATAGTTAAAGAAGAGATCTGAGAAATAATAGCTTCCCACACAGAGTGATAGATATCTGGAACAAACTGAATGAAGAAACAGTGAGTGCAAAAACTATACAAGAATTTAGAATCAAACTGGATGCTCAAAGATACAAAAGTGGGTCACTATGAGCATAGCTCTCTTCTTATAGAATACAGCTAGGTAAACACACACATGGTTCTTGGTATAACAACACATCGCAAACATAAAGACGAAATGCACACCTGCACTTAATGCACTGAAATCAATTACAGGTACAGCATTTGGACAAAACAAAGAAGTTAATACTACAATATACAAACAATGCATATGCTCAATGATGAATTATGCGAGCCCCTCATGGGACTCTAATCTCACTGAGACACACCACAACACCCATCAGACCAAACAAAACAAAGCCCTAAAGACAATTACAGCCTGTACAAACACAATACCTACAGACCATCTACACTATGAAACAAAAGTCCTCAAAGTCAGGGATCACCTTGACATGAGAGGCACACAAACACTTGTCGCAGCCTCCACAAACACAGCACACCCACTACACTACATAAAAGAACACCCACACATGCCAAGAAACATAAAAATTATACCCAAATACCTGTATCACACACAAATACTCTATTCCCTTCCACAACAACTAGACACCAGATTCAGGAAACATATCCATAAACGTATCAATCACTGCTCCATCAACAAACTGAAAGCCAACACGTTGGTGCATGCCAGACCCCCTGATATCCATCCCTCTGATATCCATCCCTCTGATATCCATCCCTTTTCAAACACTTCATCTCAAGCACATCCATTTTGTTTCCTTGAAATTCCAGCTTGTTCCATACAGTACTATGGACACAATCCCTCCCTTGTAGAACTGGCTTTTTGGGTTCATCTACTTTTTCTTCTTCTTCTTCTTCTTCTTCTTCTTCTTCTTCTTCTTCTTCTTCTTCTTCTTCTTCTTCTTCTTCTTCTTCTTCTTCTTCTTCTTCTTCTTCTTCTTCTTCTTCTTCTTCTTCTTCTTCTCCTTTTTCTTCTTCTTCTTCTTCTTCTTCTTCTTCTTCTTATTCTTCTTTCTTCTTCTTCTTCTTCTTCTTCTTCTTCTTCTTCTTCTTCTTCTTCTTCTTCTTCTTCTTCTTCTTCTTCTTCTTCTTCTTCTTCTTCTTCTTCTTCTTCTTCTTCTTCTTCTTCTTCTTCTTCTTCTTCTTCTTCTTCTTCTTCTTCTTCTTCTTCTTCTTCTTCTTTTCTTTCTTTCTTTCTTTCTTTCTTCTTACCTATAATTCACTTCAACTTCCTCACCATTCACTGTTCCATGTGACCCCAAGAATTTAAATCTCACTATGTCTTCCAACTTTTCACCCTTCAAACTTTCCTCCAACCCACCATCATCATCACTATATATCTCATTACAACTGTTGCCCCCATTTCACACAACTCAAACTTCACTAACTGCTTCAGCTATAGTTTCATCTGTAAACAACTGGCTCATTTCCAATTAACTACATGCTCACTTTCCAACTGCAAACCCCTGCCTAACATTTTTATATTTACCTCACTGACCACCCCCATCCATATAAATGTTGACAGATATTCCATATGTAATTTTTTTTTTTTTTTTATAATATTACTGTGAGTTCTCTAAGATATATGTCTTTGTTTTGCAGGCACCATGTCTGAGAATGAAGATGGGAGCATGTTAGGGGGGAGAGGTGGCCCTCTGGAGATGAACATAGTCAGTTTGCCAAAAACTGTAGCAGCAGAACTGGATCAGTTGGAATTAGATAGTGCTGCAGGCGCACTTGGATCAGTCCTTCTTCCTCAGCTAGGCACTACTTCCCAGCATTATGTAGCTTCGACTGTGGCTGGTGCACAAACTCTTGCTATAGATGGTGTAATGGTTTCAGCTTCTAGGAGTTTGGATAGTGCTAGTCCCGCAGTTTCGTATTCATCTTCATCAGCTGGGCAAGAGTCTTACAATACCTTGGACCATGTGCAACCAGTTGTACAACTTCCCGATGACCAACCGGGCAAGTTTGCAGATGCATTAGTGTCTGTGGATAATGTTGACTTTGTGGAAATGAATGATCCAGGCATTAAAGAAGTTCCTGTGTCAACACCTTTAGAACTGTATTTTGATGTCATTCCTACCACAACATCTTCATCAGCTGCTGCAGCTACTCCTTTACCTCACCATACTCGCCATGAGCACCAACCACCTAAAGCACAGATACTGGAAAGGGCATATTCAGACATTCTCCTTCAGCGACAAGGACAGCAGCTTCATCAGCAGGGACAACAGCATGATGAACCACAGCCTGAGCATATATTGCCTGATGTGACACCTACAACTCTAGTCCACCTTGATCCAGATGTTATACCACAAACATTTGCGTACAGAAAAACTTTCAAGACGGAAATTACAAAAAGACAAATTCAGCAGCAGACACGACAGATACAACAGCAGCAGCAGCAGCATCAAAATCGGCATTTACAGCAACAGCAACATAAACAATTACAGCAGCATCAACAACAGCAAGCACAGCCTCATCAGCAACAACAGCAAATACAACATGAAAGACAAATGCAACACCAGAGGCAAGTGCAATTGCAACAGCAAAGATCACAAGAACAGCAAATGCAGCAACAGCAGCAGCAACACCACCACCATCAGCAGCATGACTCACAATCACAACACCAAGATCAGAATATGGGTCAGCAGCTGGTATCCAGAAGTGGGCGACCTATTAGAAATAGGCGACAATTCCTTGAAGAGTATTTAGAGCATGAAAAGTTAAAACAAGGGGAGATTTTAACTCATCAGCTTATTAAAGTTGAAGAGATTGTAGTTGGTACTGAGTTTGAGGATGAGGAACCAGTAGATGAAACCCAAGAAGAAGAGGAGCATGACGCTGAGGAAATGGACTCAAATGATGAAGACCCAGATTCAAATACTGTATATAATCATGATGGCAAGAAATCTTTACCTCACAAGAAGCGAATTCCAAAAAAATTGAAAACAAACAAGAAGCATGTCAAGTGTTTTAAGTGTCCACAGTGTGGTGAGCAGTTTTCTAATCAGCAGCAATTTATTGCTCACAAGCAGTCTCATACTCCACCGCCAATCAAACCAAAGCCTTTCAAGTGTGAGCTGTGTGCAAAAGGTTTTGATAATCAATTGAAATTTTTTGAACATTTGAAAACACATTATGAACCACATAAGAAACACAAGTGTGAAGTTTGTGGGGGAGAATTTGAAAGTGCAGACTCTCTACACGAACATTCATCTGTCCATTCGCGTGAACGTTTTCAGTGTGATCTCTGCAATAAAACATTCAGAAAGGAGAGCATGTTAGAGCTTCATGTTAAAACTGCACATATGGAAGATGAGGAAAAGGATTTAGCACAAAAGCCATATAACTGTATTGCTTGTCCAAAGAGCTTTAGGACTCAGGTTGCCCTTGACTCTCATGTTCAAAGGGAGCATGCAGAGAACCCACCTGAGTATAATTGTGAGGACTGTTACCGTGTCTTTAAATCCAAGGCCAAATTAATGCAACACCGCCGCCAGGAACACAAGCAGGAGACTCCATCTGGAAAGGGTGGTGGGAGGAAGAAAGGCCGCCAAGTGGGCAAGGCAGTCAAAGGTGGCTTTGCATGTAAAATGTGTCCTCGGGTGTTTGTGCACAAGAATTCATTGGTCTACCATACAAGAGGACACACAGGTAATTTCTCTTTCATGGTTCTTTGTAACCCATAAGTAGATTTTGTTTTGAGTATCATTATCTAGCTATCTATAAACCAAAGCCTTTACACCCACATAAGGGAGGCAGCCAGTCAAAGCAAACCCCCACTCCTATCCACCACCCATAGTTTCCCTCTCATTTTAGCTCCTCATGGATGAAGGATCATCTTTGTCTCCTACCTACTGCCTAGGTCAGAGGCAATACAGGAAGCCACAGCAGGGCCACTATTAACACAAAACAATTTAATTTAGGTGTACAGGAAAGGAACTGTGCTCATGGCGCCTTGGGTCTTCTTCTCCATTGATGACAAATGGATTTATGATTAGATTGGACTATGTCTCCATTTAGGATATTTCAAGCTATTCTAGGAACTTATGCACTGTGGCATAGGACAGGGATGAATCTTTGTTCATTAATTGTTGAGATGGGAGGGGTATTAAAGGGTTTTGATTGTGTAAAGTGTGTGTTCTTTGAGTCAGTTACCCCCATTATAAGAAGGAATGGGCCTTTAGTATATTTTTATGATTGTTATATTACCACTTATATTGTGAATATTCACCATGGAGTGAAATGTATCATTGTTGATGAAGATAATTAAATTAATTGTTAGTGGGTTAGGGTGTCATTACTTGTGGTGAAGGTCGAGGGGATGGCGGTTGAAACCCTGCCACCAGCAAAGTTAAACCAAGGACATGGTTCATTAAATTCCTCACTACAAAATCCTCTGTGAGGGGAACCATCCTAGCCTTCTGATAGGGGGGAGTATGTGATGTTAAACCATATCGCATTTACAAAAGTCTGGTGTCTGTATTTACATGACCATAATAATTTTTATTATATGAATTATAAAACATACAGTCATCATAGGACCACCATGTCTGTCACAGGTTATTTTGTGATTTCTCTAATTTTTTTTTTTTTCTCTCGTTTTTCTTATCTGTATGTGAAGGTGAGAGACCACATCAGTGTGATCACTGTGGGAAGGCTTTCTATGCTGCAAGTGCCCTAAAGGTTCATCTGAGGCTGCATAGTGGTGAGAAGCCGTACAAGTGCGAAGAATGTGGCAAGTTCTTCAGGCAGTGGGGAGACCTGCGGTACCACACTACCTCAGTCCACTCAGATGCAAGGTAACTTTTCCCCTGTTCACTTTCTCATTATGCGTAAGTTTCATGCAGTCAGTATTTTAGGGACTTTAATTACGTCTGTACAGACAAAAGTCACACATCATTCTTGTATGGTTGGATAATAATCTTAACTCAAGAGATGAAAATTAATCACTTTTACCCTCATTTCAGCTAGTCTTATTAAAGCTGTCCTGTACCACCTGTATAACCCCCATTTCTTTGGTGTGTCCCTGAGGACAGAAGTGTTAGTTATCAATAACAACATGCAGTTTCTCTCATTCTTTGCCACATTACCCCCTCTCTCTCTGTCTGTCTGTCTGCCTGCCTTCTCTCTCGGCTCTCTATCTCCCTCTCTCATCTCTGTCTTCTTGTCTCTGTCTTCTCATATTTCTTTCTTAGAAGAAAAAGAAAAGTAGCAAACAAATGAAGATTGGTTGCAAAGTAGAGCTAGGGAAGTATATAAGAGGTACAGGAGAGAGTAGAAGCAAAATGCAAAGTGAGGGAAGCAAAGAACAGAGTGGATATATTTTTGTAGCTGTAGTATACAGGAAAGGACCAAAATTTGTGGGGTCCTGTCATACTCTCACATGTAAAGTGGGGTAGGTGTTTGACAGAATTTTAGAAGGAAGTAAAAAGAGCGAGGGGGATGGATGAGGCAGTAAGGAAAAAGTTAAAGGGTGGAGATGCACAGATAGTAATGGAAGTGAAGGCAGTGAGAGAAAGATGGGTATAATATTGCTGGGATTTGTTGAATGTAGAGGGGTAAAGGTGGGACTTCTTCAGGGATGTGTTATGTTGCCCTGGCTGTTCAATTTATATATGGATAGGGTGGTGCGAGAGGTAAATACAAGGGTAATGGGTCTCAGGGATTGGAGATGGTTAAAGAAAATGGAGAAAAGTGTGAGATAGGACAGTTGTTGTTTGCTGATGACCCAGTGCTTGTAACAGGATCAGAGGAGGGATTGAGGGAGTTAGTGACAGAGTTTGGGAAGGTGTGAAAGAAGGAAGTTGAAGGTAAAGGTGGGTAAAAGTAAAGTGATGAGATGTACAAGAGGAGAAAGTGGCAGCAGACTGAAAGTGAGTATTAAGGAGAGAGACTGGAGGAAGTGGATAGTTTTTGATACTTGGAAATGAGTGAGAAATGAGGAGGAGAACAGGGGTGGAAAGGGAGCTGGGGGATAGGGTTGATGAAAGAGTATTGGGATGGTTTGGAGACATGGAAAGAATGAGTGAAGAAAGATTAGTAAAAGAGGTGTGGAAGGCAGAGGTGGATGGAGTGAACATAAGGGGGCAACCTAGGATGAGATGGATGGATGGGGGTAAAATGGGCATTGGGAAAGAGGGGAATGTCTGTTGAGGAAGGATGGAAGAGGACAGAAGGTAGGAGTGAATGGAGAATGGTTGTATATGGATGATGATGTGATGCATGAGGGGGAATGGGTGGGGGATGGGGGGTGAGGAAGTACATACATACATACATATACCAAGGCTTTTTCCCCCTTCCAAGGGAGGTAGCCAAAAAGGGAAAGGCATAAAAACACTCCCACCCATTTCATCCCTAAATACACTCCACACCCCTCCCACCCTCCCTCTCATCTGAGCACCTCCTGGATGACGGGTCATCCCTGCACCCTGCCCACCGCCCTGGGTCAGAAGCAGTGTCGCAAGACACAGCACATCCACAGCAAGGCCGCTTCATTTAATCGGCGACCCCCCCTCTCCATCCCCCCTTGTATATAAGGAGAGGACGGGGAGAAATCCCTTTGGGCTGCGTCAAAATTTACTCACACATACTACCCCACCCCCCACCCCCCCGCCCATTCCTCCTCATGCAATCACAACATCATCCATATACAACCATTCTCCACTCACCTCTGTCTTCCGTCCTCTCCCTTCCTTCCGAAGTGATTTCTCCCCATCTTCTCCTTTTCTGCATGAGGGGACGGAGAGGGGGGCCGCCGATTTAATGAAGTGGCCTTGCTGTGGATGTGCTATGTCTTGCAACACTGCTTCTGACCCAGGCAGTGGACAAGATGCAGGGATGACCCATCATCCAAGAAGTGCCAAGATAAGAGGGTGGAGGAGACTGGAGTATGTTGGGGATGGAATGGGTGGGAATGGTTTTTATGCCTTTGTTTTTTTGGCTACCTCCCTTATAAGGGTAAAAAAGCCTTTGGTGTATGTATGTATGTATATAGAGTGGTATAAGGAGGAAAGGGGACAAGTGTGAATGTAGTAATTTCAGAGGGATTAGCCTGTTGAGTGTAGTAGGGAAGGCTTATGGGAGAATCTTAATTGAGAGGATTAGGAGAGGAACAGAAGGAGTAATTGGTGAGGAACAGTGTGGATTTAGGACGGGTAGAGGATGTGTAGATCAGATCTTTGTGGTAAGACAGATATGTGAGAAAGCTATAGGAAAGGGGAAGGATGTTTTTTGGGCTTTTATGGATCTGGAAAAGGCCTATGATAGGGTAGACAGAAAGGCACTGTGGGAGGTTATGCAGATTTATGGGATAGGAGGAAAGCTTTTGGGAGCTGTCAAGAGTTTTTATGTGAGTAGTAGAGCATGTGTTAGGATTGGAAATGGAGAGAGTGAGTGGTTTGAAGTAAAGGTGGGACTTCGTCAAGGATGCGTTATGTCGCCCTGGCTGTTCAACTTATACATGGATGGGGTGGTGCGAGAGGTAAATGCTAGGGTAGTGAGTCAGGGATTGGAGATGGTTAAAGAAAATGGAGAAAAGTGGGAGGTGAGCCAGCTGTTGTTTGCAGACGACACTGCGCTTGTGGCAGGGTCAGAGGAGGGATTGAGGAAGCTGGTGGCAGAGTTTGGGAGAGTATGTGATAGAAGAAAGCTAAAGATAAATGTGGGTAAAAGTAAGGTGATGAGATGTACAAGGGGTGAAAGTGGCAGTAGACTGGAAGTGAACATTAAGGGAGAGCGACTGGAGGAAGTGGATAGTTTTAGATACTTGGGTGCAAGTGTAGCAGGAAAAGGTGGAGTGAAGGTGGAGGTAGAATGTAGATTGAGAGAAGCGAGTAAATGCCTTGGTGGTTTAAAGAGTGTAATGAGAAATAGACATTTGGGAATGGATGCGAAGAGGAGACTGTATGAAGGAGTGATTGTGCCAACAGCACTGTATGGGGCAGAAACGTGGAACATAAGAGAAGAAGAGAGAAGGAGTTTGAATGTGTTTGAGATGAGGTGTCTGAGAAGTATGGTGGGGGTTACTAGGCTAGATAGAGTGAGAAATGAGGAGGTGAGGAGGAGAACGGGGGTGAAAAAGGATTTGGGAGAGAGGGTTGATGAAAAAATATTAGGATGGTTTGGACACATGGAAAGAATGAGTGAAGAAAGACTAGTAAAAGAGGTATGGAAGGCAGATGTGGAGGGAGTGAACATGAGGGGACGTCCTAGGATGAGGTGGATGGATGGGGTGAAGGGGGCTTTGGGGAAGAGGGGAGTGTCTGTTGAGGAAGGAAGGGAGAGGACGGAAGACAGAGGTGAGTGGAGAGTGGTTGTATATGGATGATGTTGTGACTGCATGAGGAGGAATGGGCGGGGGGGTGGGGGTGGGGTAGTGTGTGTGAGTAAATTTTGACGCAGCCCGAAGGGATTTCTCCCCGTCCTCTCCTTATATGCAAAGGGGGACGGAGAGGGGGGGTCGCCGATTGAATGAAGCGGCCTTGCTGTGGATGTGCTGTGTCTTGCGACACTGCTTCTGACCCAGGGCGGTGGGCAGGGTTCAGGGATGACCCGTCATCCAGGAGGTGCTCAGATGAGAGGAAGGGTGGGAGGGGTGTGGAGTGTATTTAGGGATGAAATGGGTGGGAGTGTTTTTATGCCTTTCCTTTTGTGGCTACCTCCCTTGGAAGGGGGAAAAAGCCTTGGTATATGTATGTATGTATAAGGAGGATGACCCACAGTTTCCTGGAGGCTGTGGATCATCTGCAGGAGAGACCAGGGACCCCAGATTGATTTTTTTTTTTAAGTTTCTGGGAGGGGTGTGGAGTGTATTTAGGGATGAAATGGGTGGGAGTGTTTTTATGCCTTTCCCTTTTTGGCTACCTCCCTTGGAAGGGGGAAAAAGCCTTGGTATATGTATGTATGTAAGTTTCTTCCCAGAGAGATATATTGCAGGGCCCAAGGACTGTTGCCAGCTGCTATGTGGCTGCAGTTTCCAGTCCGTGAAACTTGAAGCAATGGTTATTGTTCTATTGTCAAACTTCAGCAAGTATATGTATGTTTATTCCACTAATGTGTACAATGTATTATTTCTTTTTACAGACAATACCAGTGTGAGTACTGTGGGAAGGACTTCAAGAGGAAATACTGTTTGGTGGTGCACAGACGGATACACACAGGGGAGAAAAGTTACAAGTGTGAATTTTGCAATAAAGGCTTTAGAGCAGCATCATACCTGCAAAGCCACAAAAGAATACATACTGGTAAGACCTTTTTAGTTTTCATGAATTGTTCATCTGTGGTATTGGTTGCATGTTATTGTGGGGGTTAAAAGCTGCAGCTCATACTTTAGGGTCTATATGGGGTGCCCCTATGGATCAGAGCCACACATCATTTTGTCTGTGATAGAGAAAATCCCAGAAGAAAATCTCTATTCATAGAGAAATAATACATACATACATACATAGATATACCAAGGCTGTTTCCCCCTTACAATGGAGGTAGCCAAAAAGGAAAAGGCATAAAATCATTTCCACCCATTCCATCCCTGAATACACTCCACACCCCTCCACCCTGTGACCGCCCCTCTGTTAGGCTGCCAACCCCCCCCCCCCACTCTTAATACTGTCCTGTACCACTTCTCTGAATATTACAGTAGACCCAAAGGGGATATTCCTAAAAAGATCAAAGGCAAGTGGGTTTGGGTGGAGTTTTCCAACCAGAATCCTAAGGTTTGGGTCTTTTAACATGCATGGATGTGGTACAGATGAGAGTGAAAGAGATAGGCAGTATGTTTGTGAGAAGAAAGATGGATGTGTTAGCATTGAGTTAAATATAGTTGAAAGGGAGGGGTCAGTTTGAGTTTGGGAGTGTAATTGGGAGGGTGTCAGGGGTGAAGAGAGGATTTTGAAGAATAGTGGTGGCTATACTAGGAAGTGAAGAGATAGGTAAGCATGTAGTGGAGTGGAAGGAGGTTTCTTCAGGATTAATGTGGATGAAGGTGAAACTGAGAAGGGAGATGTGGGTCTTTGTAAGTGCATATGGGCATGGTAGTGAGAAGAGTGTAGAGGAAAGGGAGGCTTTTTGGGTTGATGTAAATAAATGCATAGAGGGTTTAGGGTGAAATGTCAATGTAATGGCATTGGGAGATCTCAATGCAAGGGTAGGAGATGAACCTATGTAAGGAGTGGTTGGGAGGTGTGGAGTTCTAGGAAAAAATTGTAGAGGAGAGATGATGGTAGAGATGTGTCTAGAAAGAGAGTTGATGATAGCAAATACAGTGTTTCAGAAGAAAGTCGAGCATAAGTACACACGGGATAGGATGGTGGATGGAAGGGTGGTAGATACGGCTTTAATGGACTTTATAGTGGTTTCCAGGAGAAGAGAAGTAAAAGTTTTGGATGCACATGTTCTAAGGGGAGAGAGTAGGAGAATATCAGATAATTCTTTAGTGGAAGGTAAGTTGAGAGTGGAGGATAGATAGAGAAAGAGGAAAAGGACAGAAGGTAGGGAGTTGCTTAGAGTAAACTGCTTAAATGAGAAAGAAAAGGAGTACAAGAAGAAACTGAGAGAAGAGTGGGAGGGAGTGAAAGATAGAGTGGAGGAGGAATGGGGATGGTTCAAGGAGGGAGTCACAAGGTGTGCAAAGATGGTATGTGGACCAAAGAGGACAGGAGGAAACAGAAGGAAGGGTAATGAGTCGTTGGATGATGAAGCAAAGAAGGTTGTAGAAGAGAAGAAATGAGTATTCACAAATTGGTTACAAAATAGAACAAGAGAATCACATGAGATGTTAAAATAAAAAGAGAAGAGAAGTAAAGTATAAGATAAAGGAGGCAAAGAGGAGAGCATATGTGAAATGGGGTAAGAGTATGACAGAAATTTTTTAAAGTAATTAAAAAGATGTTTTGGAAGGAAAGGGAGGCTAATCAAGTAGAGCAGAAGAGATAAACGGTGCAGATAGAAAGTTGATAATGAAAGAAACAGCAGTAAGAGGAAGATGGGCAAAGTATTTTAGGGAGTTGCTAAATGTAAAGGAGGAGAGGGAGGGAAAGTTAGTTGCAGTGGAACACACTAAGAAATGAAAGTGATGAGTGAGGAAATTGGAGGAGAAATAAGGAAAGATGAGGTGAAAGCTGTTATTAACATGATAAGAGCAGGCAAGGTACCTGGGTTAAAAGGGTGTAATGTGGAGTGTATAAAAAAGAGAGGTATAGTGATGGTGGGCTGGCTGGTTTAATGTTTGTCTAAAAGTGGGTAGAGTTCTGGAGGACTGGAGGAGTCACTGTATAGTTCCACAACTACAAGGGAAAAGGGAACAAGTGTGAATAGTAGTTTCAGAGGGATTAGTTTGTTGAGTGTAGTTGGGAAGGCTTGTGAGAGGGCTTTAACAGAAAGGATTAGGATAGGAGCAGAGGGAGTAATTGGTGAAGAATTGTGGGTTTAGGAAAGGTATGGGTTGTGTGGATCAGATTTTTGTGGTAAGGCAGATATGGCAGATTTAGGAAAAGGTAATGATGTTTTTTTGGGCCTTTATAGATTTGAAAAAGGCTTATGACAGGGTAGACAGGAAGGCACTGTGGGAGGTATTATGGATATATGGGATAGGAGGAAAGCTGTTAAGAACAGTTGAGAGTTTTTATGAGAGTAGTAGATCCTGTGTTAGAATTAGAAATGGAGAGAGTGAGTGATTTGAGGTAAAGGTGGGACTTCACTAGGGATGTGTTATGGCACTTTGGCTGTTCAATTTTTATGTGGATGGGGTGGTGTAAGAGGTAAACGTAAGGGTAATGGGCAGGGGATTGGAGATGGTGAAAAAAATGTAGAAAAGCGGGATGTTGGAGTGTTCATTTGTTGTCATTTGGTTGAGGGCAGCCATATTGGGTTTTTGTGTACTTTAGTGACTAGACACCAAGTGGCAGTATTGTTGAGCTGCTATGTGGAGGGCTGGGTCCCCAGTGTAAAGGAAGAGATGACTGGAGCAGGGTTGGAGCTAATACTGGTAGCAGAGCATGACAATGGCCTCTTCTAAGGGCCCTCCTAACTTTGATAATTAATCTGAATATGAAAATTGGAAAAAGAATATATGCATATGGATTGAGTTAATTGATTTAGCTAAAGATAAGCAGGCATTGGCTATGTACTTGTCATTAACTGATCAGGTGAGGATGGTGCCTTCTGAAATTTAACAGTTCTGAAGAGTGAAAATGGTGTAAAGAGTATTATTGAGAAACTGGACACATTATTATTACCTTTGTGTGTGAACTGAGTGGACATTGTAAAAATGCCATAGTGGCTGATGCTGTGAGACTTGATAAGATTATCAGCCAAGTTGTGGGTGACTGTATAATTGAGTGCTTCTCAGATGCTTCCTTTGGGAACCTATCTGATGGTGGCTTTCAATGAGGATTTGTGATTTTTCTCAAGGATGGGGAATGAAGAAGATGCCCGATTTATCGGCAATCAAGAAAATTGCACAGAGTTGTGAAATCCACATTGTCTGCTAAGACTTAGTGCTTGCTGAGTGTGCTGAGGCTGCTTCCTATCTTGGACAGATTATCAGGGATATTTTCAAATGTCAGACCTTAGCTGTACACTGCTTGGTTGACAACGAGAGTTTGGTGGAGGCCTTGAATTCTTCTCATGGTGTGGAGGATTGTTGTCTTTGCATCAACATTGCACTGTGGAAGGATATGTTGTCACGTGGTGAGATTAACTCTGTTTCTTGGGTTGGAACCTCTGAGCAAGTTGCTGACTGCCTTACTAAGAGGGGGGGGGACTTGGCCCAGCATTTGCGAGCAGTTCTCTCTGGTCAATAGGATTTCTTGGATTATAGATACTGTAAATAGGTTGTAAGAATTTTTTAGCTGAGCTGTTTATTCATGAAATAAGCAAGTTTTTATTCCATATCAATAAACTGGCCTTGGCCGTGAGTTTTATGAACCTTCAGTTTTATCTTCATTTGGAGAGGGAAAAAAAAAAGAGAGAGAGCAAAATGAGCAAGAATTGTTGGAAAGTTTATTTGTTGTCATTTGGCTGAAGGGATTTCTCCCCATCCTCTCCTTATATGCAAGGGGGGATGGAGAGGGGGGGTCGCCGATTAAATGAAGCGGCCTTGCTGTGGATGTGCTGTGTCTTGCGACACTGCTTCTGACCCAGGGCGGTGGGCAGGGTGCAGGGATGACCCGTCATCCAGGAGGTGCTCAGATGAGAGGGAGGGTGGGAGGGGTGTGGAGTGTATTTAGGGATGAAATGGGTGGGAGTGTTTTTATGCCTTTCCTTTTTTGGCTACCTCCCTTGGAAGGGGGAAAAAGCCTTGGTATATGTATGTATGTATTTGGCTGAGGGCAACCATATTGGATTTTTGTGTGATTCAGTGAATAGACACCATGTGGCGATGTTGTGGAGTGCTGGGTCCCCAGGTTACTGGAGCAGGGTTGGAGCAAAGACTGGATTGGAGCTAATATGGGAGATAAGCCAATTGTAGTTTGCTGATGACACTGCTCTTGTGGCAGGATCAGAGGAGGGATTAAGGAAGTTAGTGATGGAGTTTGGAAAGGTGTGCAGAAGAAGGAAGTGGAAGATAAATGTGGTTAAAAGTAAGGTGATGAGATATACAAGGGGAGAGGATGGCAGCAAATTAGAAGTGAGTATTAAGGGAGAGAAACTGGAGGAAGTGGATAGCTTTAGATACTTGGGGACGAATGTGGTGAGAAAGGGAGAAGTGGAGGTTGAGGAAGAATGTAGGGTGAGAGAAACTAGTAAAGCCTTGGGGGATTAAAATGTGTAATGAGAAATAGACATTTGGGAATGGATGCTAAGAGGAGATTGTGTGAAGGAGTGATTGTGCCAACAACACTATATGGGGCAGAAACATGGAGCATATGAGAGGAAGAGTTTAAATGTGTTTGAGATGAAATGCCTCAGAAGTATGATAGGTGTTACTAGGCTGGATAGAGTGAGAAACTAGGAGGTGATGGAGAGAATGGAGGTGGAAAGGGAGTTGTTGTTGTTGTCGTTCCCTAGATTGTCTGTCCGAGCAGTCCCGTCTCCCCAAGGAATGCCATAGCCGAAACTGGGTTTTCCCACAAATCCTTTATAGAGCGTATGTTGTGTTGTTTGCGTGCATGATTGTGTATAATGCAGTCTTCCATTATGTGTTGTATGGTATGGGGTGAAGTGTTACATCCTGGGCAGCTGTTCACAACGCAGTCATCCAGCCTCTTCTGGTAGCTCAGAAGTGCTGGGTGGTGACCACACTGCAGTCTGGCCAAGTGGACTCTGTCCTTTCGTGGGAGAGAGGATTCAGAAGGGTGGATATCAGGGGGTCTGGCATGCAGCAGTGTGTTGTCTTTCAGTGTGTTAATGGAGCGGTGAGTGATATGATTATGAATGTGTTTCCGGAGGCTGGTATTTGGTGGTTGTGGAGGAAGAGAAGAGAGTATCTGTGCGTGATAAAGGTCTTTGGGTGTTGTTTTAATGTTTCTTGGTGTGTGTGGGTGTTCTGCTATGTAGTGTAGCGGGTGTGATGTGTTTGTGGTGGCTGCAGCAAGTGTTTGTGTGCCTCTCATGTTGAGGTGGTCCTTGACTTTGAGGACTTTTGTTTCATGGTGTAAATGGTCTGTAGGTGTTGTATTTGTGCAGCCTGTAATTGTTTTTAGGGCTTTGTTTTTTATGATTTGAAGGGTGTTGTGGTGTGTCTCACTGAGATTAGGAGCCCATGCAGGACTCGCATAATTCAACACTGAGCGTATGCATTGTTTGTATATTGTTATATTAGTTTCTTTGTTTTGTCCAAATGTTGTTCCAGTGATTGACTTAAGTGCGTTAAGTCTGGGTGTGCATTTGTTTTTTATGTTTGTGATGTGTTGTTTGAAAGACATGGATGTATCGTATGTTACACCAAGAATTTTCGGTGTGTTTGTGTGTGGTATTAGAGTGTTGTTGATGTAGAGATGAGGTATGTATTTGTGTTCTTTTGTCCAGTTGGTGAGAAGTGTTGCTGTAGATCTGGTTGGAGCTATTTTGAGTCTGTTTGTGATGAACCATGTGTTGAGTGTGTCAAGGTATGGCTGGATTATTTCTGCAGCTTTGTCTGTGTTACGATGTGTGCATGTGATTGTTATGTCGTCTGTGTAGGAAGAGATTTGTATTTCTGAGGTGTTTGGTGTGGGTAAGTCATGCATGTATAGATTAAATAGTGTGGGGGATAGAACTAAGCCCTGTGGTACTCCGTTCTTAATGTTTCTGATGTGCGATGATTGGCCATTATATGACACGTAAGCATTCCTACCTGCCAGATAATTGGCCAGCCATCTTTTGGTGTTATTGTGCATGTCTATGTTGTATATTTTATTTGTTAGGTTGTGGCGGGGGATAGCATTTTGATGGACTACTTTGCTACTATGATGTCTTGCAGATTTTATTTTGGCTGGCTCTTGCTGTTTGGTTTGGTGAAGGGTACCTCAGGTGTGATTAATTGGTATCTTGTGAGGGTGTTTGCGAAATGTGATAAATGTTTTCAAGAATGATTGGAGTAAGATAGGTGGGAATGAAGTGGAGAACAGATGCTGGAAGAAAACTTTTGGATAGAGTAGACCATATTGTTGAGATGGTTTGGATAAATGGAAAGAATGAAAAAAAAAAAAAAACAGTGAAGAGAGGGTGGAAAACAGAGCTGGACAGAAAGGATGAAGGGAGTTTTGGATGTATGTGGTAAGTCTGTCAATAGGAGAAAAAAATGCAGAATAAAGGGATGTTCTGATGACATTAAATTAGTGTAGTCATAAAGGTGATAGAGGAGAGATTGAAGGGTTAGGAGAGTTATATGAGAGTAATGTATGCATAAAGTAATAGAAGTTAGTAATTGCAATTTATGATAGTATTATTTTTATTCAAAATATAAATGAAATGTAAAAGGGAAGGAAGGGTGGTGGATGTGAATGGAATGGGTGGGAGTGGGTGCATGCCTCTGACTTAGCTACCTCCCTTATAAGCCTGAAGAAGCCTTTGGTAAATAGATTATGTTTATCTCTAATGTAGAATAATCATGGAATAATGTTTTTCATTGTATTTTCAATTTGGGTTTGAAATCACCATACCCCTTTTATATTTTAGGTGAACGGCCCCATCCTTGTCCCGACTGTGGAAAACCCTTCAGGGTGCGGTCAGACATGCGGAGACATCGGCAAACCCATGCTCGGGAAGCTGCAGGAGTTTCGGCAGCTACAGCTGCAAGCAGTGGGCAGATCAGTGAGGGTAGTGTGACAGCTGCTCAGGCAGCAACCATTCAGGCCGTGCAGGGAGGGGCAGCTGGTACTGTGTCCCACACACAACAAGTGGTAAGGCAGCCAAGTTAAACACCAAATGTAGTTAATTTTTCCCATTTGTTGGCATAAAGTGTACATGATCTAGCAGATGATTGAGAGCTGCCCACAGCATAGTGTGACACCCAGGAACTTTCATTGTTATTATATTTTATTAGTTTTTACTCTTTTGGGAACAGTGATGGATACCTGCTTTTGGTGGTCCTGCATGATGGACATAGATTTTCCCATTTTCAAAGTGTATCATTTCCTCTCTCTCTCTCTCACACCCACACACCCACAAAGAGGATCCTACAAACTTAAGACTGGTATCTCTTACAAGCACAGTAGCAAAAATATGCAAAAAGGTTATCAGAAACAAATGGTTCAAACACTTAGAAGAGAATAAAATGTTAAACCCCAAACAATTTGGCTTTAGAAGTGGAAGATCATATACTACAAACTTAATGTGTTGTTACTCGAGATTAATTGAGATAATACAAGAAAGAGATGGCTGGGCAGATTGCTCCTTCTTAGACTTGCAGAAGGTTTTTGACAAAGTACCACGTAAAAAATTAATAAGAAAAATTGAAATAATAGGAGGATTACTGGAATGGATGAAGGATTTCTTAAGTGGGAGAAAAATGAGAGTGGTACTTAGAGACAAAATTTCGAACTGGGAAGATGTGATAAATGGCATCCTGCAAGGCTCTGTATTGGCTCCTTTAATGTTTGCCATATATATAAATGATATGGATGAGGGAGTGAAGTGTTACATGAACTTCTTTGCTGATGATGCCAAATTACTCAAGAGAGTAAGCACAGAAGAAGATTGCAGATCGCTACAAGAAGACCTGGACAAAATATGGGAATGGAATCAGAGGTGTGAAGTGGACTTTAACATTAAGAAATGTAGTATAATGGAATCTGGAAAAAGCAAAAATAGAATATTGGGTCAATATAAAATTGGTACCAAGGAAGTCGAAAAAAGTCGACTCAGAAAGGAACCTGGTAGTGATTATCTCAAGTGACTTGACACCTGATAAACATGTCAATAAATTAATTGGAGAGACTTTTAACTTATTAAGAGAAATTACATCTATCAACACTGGAAGAGAGAAGAGAAAGAGGTGATTGTTGACCATTTACAGAATTATGAAAGGGAAGGACAGTTACTGAAGAGATTTAAAAAAGAATAGCTTCCCACATAGAATGATTGATGTCTGGAACAAACTAAATGGTGGAACAGTGAGTGCCAAAACTATACAAGATTTTAAGAATAAACTGGATGTGGAGAAATACGAAAACGGGTCACTGAGCATAGCTTTCGTCCCGTAAAATACAACTGGGAAAAATACACACACATGCACACACACGTAGGAACAGCTTCCCACACAGAGTGATAGATACTTGGAACAAATTAGAAAACGAAACAGTGTATGCAAACACTATTCAAGATTTTAAGAAAAAACTTGATGCTGAGAGATACAAAAACGGGTCACCAGGAGCATAGCTCTCTTCCCGTATAATACAACTAGGTAAATACACACATGACCGTCGAAGTGACAGCGAAGATTGGAACTCCAGGTTGTAACACTTCACCCCATACCATACAACACATAATGGAAGACTGCATTATACACAATCATGCACGCAAACAACACAACATACACTCTATAAAGGATTTGTGGGAAAACCCAGTTTCGGCTGTGGCCTTCCTTGGGGAGACGGGACTGCTCGGACAGACAGTCTAGGGAACGACAACAACAACAACAACTCCAGAAAAAGATTCAATTTTTGTGGATCTCAACGATAAGGGAGTACCTGTGTTGTATTAGTAGGGAAGGGGAAAGCTCGTGTTGTAGTGCAAAGGTGAAGAAAAAGGAGAAGGGGAAGGATTACTGAGGAAAATGGAAGGAAATGAGGAAGGGGACAAATGGGCCCCAGAAGACAGAAGGAATGTCAGCAAAAGGTGCGCAGACGACAGAGATGAAGTCGAGGAAATTAGTAAAAATGTAAGAATTAGAAATATAGATAAGAGCAGTGCAATGGAAGGAGAAGATGATTATTTCCATGGATTTAATGAGGGAGGAGATGACAACCTCCCCCGATTAGCAAATCTAGAGGAAAAACTAACAAAAATGAACAAACAGTGGGATGTTAGGCTCAGTCAACTTGCACTGATTACACAGAGTTGATAAATTGGAAGAACTAAAGGAGAACCAAAACCTAAATAAAGAAATAGAAGAATTAAAAAGACATTTAACCACTTCCATACGGTGATGCCTACGTAGGCGTCATGAGGAGCAAGTGGGTACGCTATGATGCCGATGTCGGCGTCTTGATTATATTTATTGTAGTCGTACCTACGTAACCTCCATTCTCTCTAAACTGGCTTCATCATATTTTCTATGGTTATCAAAATTCACGGGTGAAAGAGAACGAACGATTGAGCACTGACTTTATTTTTTATAATGCGATTATTATGACGCAACATCGCACATCGGGCAGCTAATGCTGCCAGATGTGCGATGTGCCCCGGAGTGAAGAGGTTAAAAGAAGTAAAGGATGAGAATGAGGAATTAAAGAATAATAATAAAGAGAATAAAGAGTCCATAGTAAAAGAGGTAAGTGGTTGGAAAAAGGTTCAGGAAAATAGCAAAATTTAAGTTTGAGATATAGTGAAACAACAGATGAAGGAATACACTAAGGACACAGTCATTAAAGTGATGAGAGAGAAGGAGAATATAGTAAGAGATTTAGCAGATAAAAAGAAATATATAATTATACTAGGAATGAAAGAGAAACATAATCCAAATAGTAAGAGAAGAGAAAGAAAGAGTGAATAGGTACTAAGAATATTTCAAGTAGGTGAACAGGAAATAGGTAAAGAAATGGAAGAAACATGTAGACTTAGGAAATACAATGTAGACAAGACCAGACCAATTAAGGTTAAATTCAGGTCACAAACGACAGCAGAGAATGTCTTATAAAAAAAAAACAGGAAAACTAGCAGAAAGTGATCAGTACAAACAGGTATTGATAAAAAGAGAGATGAATAAAGAGCAAAGAGAGGAAGAGGAAAAGAATGGAAGGTAGGGAAAAAAACGAGAACAGAACAGTCAGACAAAGAGAAATTCTATTGGAGAGTAGTGGATATGAAAGTGAAGAAATGGTTCATAGTAGAGAAAAACAGAAGGGAAACAGAAAAGAGGATGGAGGTAGCAGAAAATTAAAAGTATTCTTCACAAATATAGATTGATTAATAACAGGATTGGATGAACTGAATGATTACCTTATGGAAAAGGAACCTGACATAATGGGAATTGTGGAAACAAAATTGAAAGGTCCATTACCACCCAACAGTGTAGAACATGGTGTATATAATTATTGGATTAGAAACAGTGAAGTAAAACAAGGTGGTGGAGTTATGTTCCTGACTAAGAAGGGTATAAATGTAAGGAATGTTACATATGGAAATAATAGAGTGGAAATGATCATGATGGAAGTAGAGGACAGGGACAAGAAGAGCAGGAAGTTTGTGGTAAATTATGTGCCTCCTAAAATGGCTTCGTGGGAAGAGAAACATAAGAATATGTTAGAAGACACAAGGATAACACTAAATAAGATAATGGATGATAGAGGAAGAATAATTTTAATGGGTGACTTTAATTGTAAAGAAATCTGCTGGGAAGAAATGACAGTGAAGGGTGGAGATGACCTATGGGGAAATGTACTACTTGATATGGTTATAGAACATACAATGACACAATGGATACAAGAGAATACTAGGTATAGAAATGAAGAGCCATCGAGACTACTAAGTAAAAGTGACCACATATTAGTAGAACTGGAACTAAATGAAGAAAAATACATGAGAAAAAACAAACAATATAGAAAGGGAAGAATGATGTATGGAAAAACAAATTTTGATAAAATGAGAATTTTTTTCAAAAAGCAGACTGGGAAAGGATACACAAAGAGGAAACAACAGTAGAAGAGAAATGGAAAATTTTGACAATTTATAAGGAAGGAGTGGAAAAGTATGTTCCAAGATAAGATAAAGGATATGAAAAATGTTGGTACAACAAAAGATGTAGAGTTAAAAGATGAAAGGGATAAAGCTTGGATAAAATAGAGGAAAGAAAAAAAATGAAAAATGGGAAATATATACTGATTATAAAAATTAATATGTACAAGTGCACAGAGAAGAAAAGAGAAAACTCAAAAAGGATGTCATAGAAAAATGTAAAGATCAAGCAAAACTATTCTATAGATTTGTAAAGAACAAACTGAAAAATAAACAAGAATTAGTGAAACTATGACAAGGAGGAATAGAATTCACAGAGGAAATAGGAAAGGCAGAAATTATAAGCAAGCATTTTAAATCGGTGTTTACGAGGGAGAACATACAACTGAGAGATGATGAGTGGGAGGAGAAAGTCCCCACTGTGAAAGAAATAGAAGTAACAAAGAATGCAATAATTATTCACTTGAGTAATCTCGATGTCAGAAAATCGCATGGACCAGATGAAATGGCAAACTGGATTTTGAGAGAATGCAGGGATGAACTAACAGACAAAATACATAGTCTAAAAGCAGTTCATTGAAGGAAAAAAAAGTCCCAGAAGATTGGAAAAGAACAAATATAGTACCAATATATAAAGGGGGAAACAAGGAAGACCCTACAAACTATAGACCAGTCTCTCTTACAAGTACAATAGCAAAAATTTGTGAAAGAATTATCAAAATTAGATGGGTAAAGTATTTGGAAAAAACAATGTACTAAATTCGAGGCAGTTTGGATTTAGACAAGGAAGATCATGTGTCACAAATCTGATGTGTTTCTATTCAAGACTAATAAATGTAATACAGGAAAGAGATGAATGGGCTGATTGTGCCTTTTCAGACCTGAAAAAAGCTTTTGATCAGGTGCCACATAAGAAATTGCTAAAGAAATTAGAAACTGTAGGAGGAATACAGGGCAAACTACTTAAGTGGATGGAAGACTTCCTGCATGAAAGAAAAATGAGAGTGGTGATAAGAGACAAACATTCCAATTGAGATGAGGTGATTAGTGGAGTTCCACAAGGAACAGTACTGGCCCCAATAATGTTTGCTATATATATTAATGATATGGATGAAGAAATTGAAAGTTATATGAGCTTCTTCACAGACAATACAAAAATGTTGAAAAAAGTGAACACTGAAGAAGAATGTGAATCACTGCAAAACGATCTCAGTAAAGTATGGGAATGGAGTAGGAAGTGGGAGATGGAATTCAATATTAAGAAGTGTAGTATAATGGAATTTGGAAGAAGCAAAAAAAAGAATAGTGGGATCATATACATTGGGAGAGGAAGAAATGAAAAAAAGTTGAAAAAGAGAAGGACCTGGGAGTCATTATTATGAATAATATGTCCCCTGAGAAACATATAAACAAAATTTTTTGGAGAAACTTGTAGATTAATGAGATCAAGCAAAGTGGCATTTACATACCTGGACAAAGAAATGGTGAAGAAAATACTAGTCACTCTGATAAGACCATAATTGGAGTATGCAGCAATGATGTGGTCACCAAGTACAAAAAAAATGTATAACAAAACTGGAAAGAATACAAAGAGCAATTACGAAATTGGCACCAACACTCTCATAACTATCATATGAGGAGAGGCTGACAAAACTTGATATACAGGCAGAGCAAAGAAGAGAGAGAGGAGACTTGATAACTATAGAATCATGAAAGGCATGGAAACTATTGATAGAGAGGATCTAATAAAATGGGATAGTAGAGATACAAGAGGACATAGAAAGAAAATCAAGAAAGATGATTATAGAAGAGACCTGAAAAAGAACAGCTTTCCCCACAGGATAATAGACATTTGGAACAGATTAGATGAGAATGTGGTGTGTGCAAAAATGATGCATAAATTTAAAAACAGTCTAGATAGAAGAAGATATGGAGACGGGACACCACGAGCGTAGCTCCCCTTCCCGTAAAATACAACTAGGTAAATGCACACACACACACACACACCAAGGGCTTTTTTCCCATTATAAGGTAGGCCAAGTCAAAAGGCACATACCGACTCCCACCCATTCTACTCCTATCCAATCACCCTTTCCTCCCTCTCATCTTAGTACTTGTGGTGAAAGGTTCTCACTCTCTCCCTCTCTCCCCCCCCCACTCTATCTGTCTCTTTTATTTGTTTATTTATTTGTTTATCTTTTCTCACATTTGAATCCAAGTAGTTTGAGAGAGCCTTTGATTATTGCAGATTGTGTCCAATAATGGCCAAGTGACGTCAGGAGGACAACACCAACTCTTAGTGACAGACCCCCTGGCCACAACTGGAGACCAGCCAATTCGAATCATGGTGTCAGGGCTGAACACCCAGCAAGTTGCCGTCCATCCACCTCCTGCACATCGTCAGTCACAGGTCTGTCAACTGGTATAGAGTAAGCCAAACTCATTCTTAAATGGTGGTCAGAAATTTTACTTTTAGCGAGCATTATCACATTGAACCTGTGAGAGGCTTTGTGGTCTTAGGGTTTGTTTGTACAGTGGTCCCTCCATTTGTGCAAGAAATCTGTTTTGCTTAATGTGAGTTAGATACACAGATTCCACAGATTCAAACTCCCCCAGGTGCAGCCACTACACAGAAGACACAAAACACCTAATACCACTATGTCCCATACCTACAATTCCCAGACAACACTATATCTCTTCCCTAAGTGACTTACCCCATCTAGGGTATGGGCTGCATGTTTTTGTGGCTAAGTAGCATACAGCTAATAATTTAGAGTCTACATGGGGTGCCCCTACAGACCAGGGCCACACTTTGTCTGTGATAGAGGAAATCTCAGTTCATAGAAAAATGATAATACTTTATTATACTATGACTATCCCTCTGTTATTCTGTCCCCCCACCCCTTGTTACTGTCCTGTACCATTTCTCTGAGTATTCATTTCCTTTCTTTGCCTAACCCTTTGGTGGGGGGAAAGAATACTGCCAACAATTCTTCCCACTTGAGTCGCATGAAGCGACAAAAAATGGGATGGGGATAGGACTAGGCATCCTTCTCCCTGTAGTCCCAAAGGGGACATTCCTAAAAAAAGTAAAGGCATAAGAGGGTCTAGGAAAAGTTTTCCAACCATTACCCTAAGATTTAGGTCTTTTAATGTATGTGGATGTGGTACAGATAAGAGTAAAAGGGAAGAGATAGGCAGTATGTTTGTGAGAAGAAAGATGGATGTGTTGGCATTGAGTGAAACTAAGTTGAAAGGGAGGGGCAAGTGTGAGTTTGGGAGTGTAGTTGGGAGGTTCTCATGAGTGAAGAGAGGATGAGGGAGAGATAAAGATAGGTAAGTGTGAAGTGGAGTGGAAGGAGGTTTCTTCAAGGTTAATGTGGATGAAGGTAAAACTGGGAAGGGAGATGTGGGTTTTGTAAGTGCATATGGACCTGGTAGTGAGAAGAGTGTAGAGGAAAAGGAGGCTGTTTGGATGGATTTGAATGAATGCATAGAGGGATTAGGGAGAAATGTTTATGTAGTGGTATTGGGAGACCTTAATGCTAGGGTAGGAAATAAACCAGTAGATGGAGTGGTTGGGAAGTGTAGAGCTCCAGGAAAAAATTGTAGTAGAGAGTTGATAGAGATGTGTCAACAGAGTTGATGATAGCAAATACAGTGTTCAGGAAGAAAGTCAAGCATAAGTACACATGGGAGAGGGTGGTGGATGGAAGGGTGGTAGATAGAGAGTTAATGGACTATATCATGGTAACCAGGAGTATAATAGGAAGAGTTAAGGATGTACATGTTCTAAGGGGAGAGAGTGGGGGGATATCAGATAATTTTTTAGTGGAAGGTAAGTTGAGAGTGGAGGATAGATTGAGAAAGAGGAAAATGACAGAAGGTAGGGAGGTGCTTAGAGTGAACTCCTTAAATGAGAAAGAAAAGGAGAAGGAGTACAAGAAGAAGCTGAGAGAGGAGTGGGAGGGAGTAAAAGATAGAGTAGAACTAGGAGTGGAGGAAGAATTGGGGTGTTTCAAGGAGGGAGTCACAAGGTGTGCAAAGATGGTGTGTGGAATAAGGAGGATGGGAGGAAATAGGAAGGGCAGTGAGTGGTGGGATGAGGAAACAAAGAAAGTTGTAGAAGAGAAGCAAGCTTTCACAGATTGGGCACAAAATAAGACGAAAGAATCATATGAGAGGTACAAAGAAAAGAGAAGTAAAGCATAAGATAAAGGAGGCAAACAGGAGAGCAGATGTGAAATGGGGTAAGAGTGTGACAGAAAATTTTGAAACTAATAAAAAAAAATGTTTTGGAAGGAAATTAAGAGAAGAGGAGGAGGCAAATCAAGTAGAGAAGAAAAGGTAAAAGGTGCAGATGGTGAGATGATAATAGAAGAGAAGGCAGTAAGATGAAGATGGGCAGAGTATTTTAGGGAGTTGCTAATGTGAAGGAGGATAGGGAGGGAAAGGTAGTTGTAGTGGGAAGTGCCAAGAAAATGACCGTGATGAGTGAGGAAAATGGAGGAGAAATAAGGAAAGATGAAGTGAAGGCAGTTGTTAAGATGATGAGAGCAGGTAAGGCACCTGGGTTGGATGGATGTCATGCAGAATGTCTGAAAAAAAGGAGGTACAGTGATGGTGGACTGGCTGGTGAGGTTATTTAATGTTTGTTTAAGAGAGGATAGTGCTGGAGGAGTGCCTATATAGTTCCACTTTACAAGGGAAAGGGAACAAATGTGAGTGTAGTAGTTTCAGAGGGATCAGCTTGTTGAGTGTAGTTGGAAAGGCTTATGGGAGGGTCTTGATTGAGTGGATTAGGAGAGGAACAGAGGGAGTAGTTGGTGAGGAACAGTGTGGGTTTAGGACAGGTAGGGGTTGCATACATCAGATTTTTGTGGTAAGACAAATGTGAGAATGCTTTAGGAAAAGGTAAGGATGTTTTTTGGGCTTTTATGGATTTGGAAAAGGCTGATGACAAGATAGACAGGAAGGCACTGTGGGAGGTATTGCAAATATATGGGATAGGAGGAAAGCTGTTAAGAGCAGTCAAGAGTTTTTACGAGAATACTAGAGCTTGTGTTAGGATTAGAAATGGAGAGAGTGAGTGGTTTGAGGTAAAGGTGGGACTTTGTCAGGCATGTGTCATGTCGCCTTGACTATTCAGTTTATACATGGATGGGTTGATTCTAGGACAATATCCCCCCAGACAAAAAAACCCAGGACAAAATCCCCCTATCAATATCTCCCCAGACAATATCCCCCTTAGGACAAAATTCCCCAGGACAAAATTCCCCAGGACAAAATTCCCCAGGACAAAATACCCCTAGGACAATATCCCCCCACCCCTAGAAAAATCGAAAGTGAAATAAATAACCAAATATAGGTTTTCATAATCTTTAACATGTGTGAATTGCTACAAATTTCATTATACATTATATATTCATATATTAATATTATATACATTATGTTAAAATTATTAAAATAGATAACTGTAAAACATACAATCACTTTACTTTATTACCTATTTATCTCATGTATTGCAGTGTTAGAATTGATTGCAATTGGACATAATATAAGCACTATTTATTAATGTACGGTCAGAAGTTAATCCATGGATTGTGTATAGTTGTTCATAGAGAAGTGGTGATGTTTTGAAGGTTCCATCAATGAACCAGTGATCACACTCCTGGAGAAGCTGTAAGTTGCTCTGGGTGGAATCCAAAGATTCACATAAAATACTGAGCTTATATCAAAAGTCTCAATTATAATATTACCAACAAATCATATATAATGTTTTTTCTCATGTGCGGGGGGACTTTGTCCTAGGGGGGATATTGGTAGGGGGATTTTTTTTTTTTTTTTTTTTTTTTTTTTGGTCTGGGGGGATATTGTCCTGAAATGCAGCAAGACAGAGTACATCTACAGCAAGGCTGCTTCACTTGATTAATTAACTGTTGACTCAGCCACTCTCCTTAAAGGAGGAAGGGGCCTTTGGTATGTGTGTATGTCATGTTTTTTCAACAAAGGTAATGTGGCCATCTGAACGAAATAATATATAAATTGAACATTATACTTCTAGCTAACTGTACTGAATAAATCTGTAAAAGGAAATGATATTTGGCTTTATGATCAGGGCAGTGGACAGGATGCAGGGATGACCCGTCATCCAGGAGGTGCCAAGATAAGAGGGAGGGAGGAGGGTGGATGGGAGTGGAATATATAGGAAATGGAATGGGTGGGAGTGGTTTCTTTGCCTTTTTCTTTTTGGCTACCCCCCATGTAGGGGGAAAAAGCCTTTGGTATATGTATGTATGATCAGATTCACTTAAGCCATATTTTACTCTTATGAACAGGTGGGTGTGCCAGTATCAGGAAGTATTGCAACCCTGACAACAGGCCCAGTGTCCCCAGGGGGCAGCACTACGACGACAACGACCCTTAATCCGGAGGTTATCATAATGGATGATAATGCTTCCCAGCCCATCAACCTCAACCTTATTCCACGAATGATCACAAATGCGCAAGTTCCCTCTTCACCTCATGGGCCTACATCCTTTGTTGCTGCGGGTACAGAGGAAGAGGTATGTTTTAGTCACCTTGTTCTTCAATCTGACCCAGTGGGTGCTTTTACAGGAATTTTTTTGTGAAGTATGGTAGGGGTTTACTAGGTTGGACAGAGTGAGAAATGACGAGGTGAGGAGGAGAGTGGGGATGGAAAAGGAGTTGGGAGATAGGATTGATGAAAGAGTATTGGGATGGTTTGGACACATGGAAAAAATGAGTGATGAAAGATCATTAAAAGAAATGTGGAAGGCAGAGATGGATGGAGTGAACATGAGGGGGCAACCAAGGATGAGATGGATGGATAGTGTAAAAGGGGCATTGGGAAAGAGGAGAATGTCTGTTGAGGAAGGGAGAAGACAGAAGATAGGGTTGAGTGGAGAATGGTTGTGTATGGATGATGCTTTGATGCATGGAAGGGAGTGGGTAGGAGATGGGGGGTGAGGGAGTATGTGTAAATAATATTTTGACACAGTCCAAAGGGATTTCTCCCTGTCTTCTCTTTTTCTGCATGAAGGGACAGAGAGGAGGGTTGCTGATTAAATGAAGCAGCCTTGCTGTGAGGGTGCTGTATCTTGCTGCATTGCTTATGGTCCAGGGCAATGGGCAAGATGCAGGGATGACCCATCATCCAGGAAGGACCAAGAAAAGAGGGAGGGAGGGGTGGTGGATAGGAGTGGAGTATGTGGGGATGAAATGGGTGGGAGTGGATTTATGCCTCTTAACTTCAGCTACCTTCCTTGTAAGGGGTGAAAAGCCCTTGGTATAAATATGTATGTATGTTTTAGTGAAAGAGTATGGCCATGAGGGTTGTTCTTATCTGCATCTTAAATGTATTTTGGGAGGAGGATTAGGAAGGTTGCCATATGGTGATATGGTGGACTAAACCAGTTCCAGCTTTCATGCCCTGAATTTGTAAAGCTGTGCCTTGCTGCATTGTTTTTGAGTCAGGCATTGTGGTGGGGGCAGGGCAAGTCAGGAGTAGGGTAGTCCTTCATCCTTGAGGTACCAAGATTGGGGTGCTTGAGCAGGTTTTATTTGTTGTTGTTGTTGTCGTTCCCTAGACTGTCTGTCCGAGCAGTCCCAAGGTTTTATTTGTTGATAATATGGATAATAAATGGATTGACTAACACCCCACCCCCACTATAGAAGGAGGAAAAAACCTACCTTTTATTTTTATTTAAATACATACATATGCCAAAGGCTTTTTCCCCCATTCAAGGGAGGTAGCCAAAATCAAAGGCATAAATCCACTCCCACCCATTCCATCTCCATATACTCCACTCCCATTCATCACCCTTTCATCCCTTTTTTCTTGGCTCCTGGATAACAGGTCATCCCTGCATTTCGCCCACTGCCCTGGATCATAAGCAATGCATCAAGGCACAGTACATCTACAGGAAGGCTGTTTCATTTAATCGGCAACACCCCCTATCTGTCCCCTTATGCATAAAAGGAGAACAAGGGGAGAAAACCTTTTGGTCTGCATCAAAATATCATTCACACATACTCCCTCAAACCCCCTGCCCACTCCCTTCCATGCATCACAGCATCATCCATACACAACCATTCTCCACTCATCCATATCTTCTGTCTTTTTCCCTTCCTTCCTCAGCAGGTATTCACTTCTTTCCCAATGCCCCTTTTATCCCATCCATCCATCTCATCCTTGGTCTCCCCCTCATATTTACTCCATCCACCTCTGCCTTCCACACCTCTTTTAATAATCTTTCTTCACTCATACTTTCCATCTGTCCAAACCATCCCAATACTCCTTCATTCACTCTATCTCTCAATTCCCTTTCCACCTTTGCTCTCCTCCTCACCATGTCATTTCTCACTCTGTCCAACCTAGTAACCCCTACCATACTTCTCAGGCATCACATCTCAAACACATTTAAACTCTTCTCTTCCTCTCTTATGTACCATGTTTCTGCCCCACTTTTGCAAGGAAGTTGGAAAACATATTTTGTTTTCATCAGTGTCATTTAGGATGAATGCATTTATAATCACTAAATAGATTATGAATATTTCAGTACCAGCTCAGTGGTCCAGGAAGAAATGCCATAGAGGTACGCGGTGATGAAGGCAGCGTCTACGTTTGGCACGGAGTTTTTACCAATTAGAGAAGGTGTGTATCCTTCAATTTTACATCTTGAATTTCCTGCAAGTGAGCACAGGGGGGAATAGATTAATTGATTGGTATTTGCCTAGGTAATTGAAAGATAGTATGATATACACGAGGTAATAAGGGCCTTCCCTAGCATGAGAATAACTTAGTTTACTAACAATATTTTTTTTTTTTTTTTTTTTTTTTTTTTAAGGAAAGGAGGGAACAAGCAGGGATGCTGAGCCTTTCTCTGCTGTTCATCAGATAAACTCTTCCAACCCTTGAGAATGTGTAATATTGTAATGTATTGTTATAGTTATCACCATTATTACTGTTGTCTTTTATTTCTTCTTAGCAGAAAATTTCCTTCATATGTATTTATTTATCTTGTCTTTGTGAAACTTAGATCATGCAAGGGTGCTCTTTATTTCTACATGCTTTTGTCTCTCTCTCACTCTCTCTGTCTCCACTCACTCTCTCCCCTCTCTCTCTCCTCTCTTCTCTCTCTCCTCTCTCTCTATCTATCTTTTTCTCCCTCCCCAATATCTCTCTCTCGTATTCTTTTTTGCTTTCTTGCTTTTATTTCTTCAGTCATGTTTCCTCTTTTATATATTTCCTTTACCCTCCCATTCCTCACTTTCAGATATTCTTTTGTTATTTCCAAGCTATTCATTCCTTAATGTTGGGTGTTCTTTTTATCTTCTCTGTCTTGACCATTCTCTAACTTATGATATACTGTTGTCTTGCTCCCCCCTACCCTCCCATTCCTTGCCTTCAGGTATTCTTCATTCCCTTAAGTTAACTTGATATATGCCAAGATGCCAGAGAGGTGTATAGAATTGGTTTCTCACAACAATACCATTATTTTTAATGATATTGTTATTATGAATATCACTATTTTTCCATGAAATTTCCTAATTTAATCTAAGTGTGTTATTTTTACTTTTTGCCTGACTTTTAAGAAAGTTGAAGGGCAGCTTTTCAGCTTTAAAAAAAGGTAAAGTCACCTTAAGAAAATATGTATTGTGACATAATAGCTGGAATTAGATGTAGACAACTCTCTTCACCTAATTTCTTATGAGCGAGAAGTACAGTGTATGATGTATTTTCTCAAAGAGTAGAAGATTGTGTATTTTTCAATTGTATGAATAGAATGGCACTTTTCTTTTATATGCAAAATGGAGAATGTAGCACAAATCTTGTTATCCACTTTACATGGTGGCTTGATGAATAGATTTTCTTCTGGTCAACACAAGACACTTTTATTCAGCAGTCAATCTGTGGACTCTTTCTATGAAACGTAACTTTCCTTGTATTGGTTTCCATTCCACAGCTGAATAAAATTATCTGGTGTTAAGAGCCAGAACCAAATATTTAAAGTATTCCGCCATGTTGAAGAGGCTCTTGATATTCAGTATCCAAGATCACGAGGTGACTGAGTGTTGTGTGGAAGTGGGGGACTGTTGGTGCTGCAACACGTGGACTCGTTACTAACATTTATGTAAAGCTGTTCCCACTACCTACATTTTGTGATTTCAAACTTAGTCATCTCTGTCATTCATTCAACCCAACCAAACCTACAATATTGTCTGTTCTGATAAAAAAATGCTTTTCCTGATAAGTGACAGCCTACCTGCAAAATGGAAATCCTGTAACCATGCAACCTGTCATATTTATAATGGAACCAAATACCTGTCATTTGGAAATTTGATGCCCCTGTTTGAAGGAGGTATTTGTTAATAGGACATTTGCCAACCACGGAAAACAAGACACCTGTGACTTTGAACTATGCCACCATGGAAACAGTCTCCAATGGAATGATGATTTGACACCTATGGAAAGATATCTTCAGGAGAAAATTTGACAGCCATGAAACCAGTCACCAGTAATATGGAAATTAATTAATATGGGCTAATATTTAATTTGATTATTCTCTTTTATATTTAACTGTTTTTGAAGAAGGAGGTTGCCAAGCAAACTAGGGCACCAGCGTCTAGAGGTGAAAAGCTAGATGGATGGTGGTTTGAGACCCACTCAAAAAACCAACACATGATGGCAGTAAAGACATAAAGGTATTAGATTCCTGAGTTCGGAGAAAAACGTGTAGTACCTAGCCACCTTGGAGAGTGGGTAATGGCTGAAAAGTTGACAAGAATATGTATATATACAGTCAGGCCTTGTTAACTTGGACAAATAGGAGAGAGGGACATGATCCAGGTTATAACAGTAGTCCAACCTACAAGGGTTTATTCTCTAAATTTGCATAATCACATTCACATTCGAATGTCTTTGAGATAAGGTGCCTGAGAAGTATGGTAGGGGTTACAAGGCTGGATAGAGTGAGAAATGAGGAGGTGAGGAGGAGAACAGGGGTGGAAAGGGAGTTGGGAGATAGGGTTGATGAAAGAGTATTGGAATGGTTTGGACACATGGAAAGAATTAGTGAGGAAAAATTGGTAAAAGAGGTGTGGAAAGCAGAGGTGGAAGGAATGAACATGAGGGGGCGACTAAGGATGAGATGAATGGGTGGGGTAAAAGGGGCATTGGGAAAGAGGGGAATGCCTGTTAAGGAAGGATGGGAGAATACAGAAGATAGGGGTGAATGGAGAATGGTTGTGTATGGATGATGCTGTGATGCATGAAGGGAGTGGGTAGGGGATGGGGTGTGAGGGAGTATGTGTGAAAAATAATTTGACACAGCCTGAAGGGATTTCTTCCCATCTTCTCTTTTTCTGCATGAGGGGATGGAGAGGAGGGGTTGCCAATTAAATGAAGCAACCTTGCTGTGGATGTGCTGTGTCTTGTGACACTGCTTCTGACCCAGGGCAGTGGGCAAAATGCAGGGATGACCCGTCATCCAGGAGGAGCCAAGATAAGAGGAAAGGAGGGGGGTGAATCAGAGTGGTGTATGTGGGGATGGAATGGGTGGGAGTGGATTTTATGCTTTTGTGTTTTGGCTACCTCCCTTGTAAAGGAGGAAAAGCCTTTGGTACATGTATGTATATATGTACATTAATATGCATACAAATATTAAAACGCTCCCAAGTACAATAAGTTGGAATTTTATCATCATACCCTGGGCATTGGGCAGGAGACAGGGATGACCTTTCATCCACAAGGAGCTAAGATGAGATGGAAAACATAGGGTGGTGGATGGGATTGGGTGCATCCCTTGACTGGCTACTTCTTTTATAGAGGAGAAGAAGCTTCATAAATACTGTATAATGATTTATCTATCTCTATAAGATAGATCATTATACAGTATTTATGACAATTCTGAAAAGGAAAGTTTCATATTAAAAGCTTTGGAGACAGAAATATATATATACCATAGTTGAGTAGGTAAACCTCAGCAAAATCACAAGACAAGATCACAGAATAAGTGCAGCTACACTGCTTCTGACCCAGGGCAGTGGACAGGATGCAGGGATGACCCATCATCCAAGAGGAGCCAAGATGAGAGGAAGGAAGAAGTGGTGAAATGGGAGTGGAATGGATAGGGATGAAATGGGAGGGAGTAGAATTATGCCTTTTGACTTGGCTACCATCCTTGTGAGGGGGAAAAATCCCTTGGTATATGTATGTATTGGTTATTTTTAATATAATTCTGTATAACAAGGGCTTCTTCCCCTTTATAAGAGAGGTAGCCAGTTAAGGCACATACCCACTTCCATCCATCGTTCATTGTTTTCCTCTCAACCTAGCTCTTGGTGGATGAAGGGTCATCCTTGTCTCCTGCCTACTGCCCAGGTCAGGAACAGTGCAGCAAGACACAAGGCGCAGCTGTTCATCCATCCATCCATCTAAATACCAAGAACTTCCTCCTCATCACAAGGGAGGTATCCAAGTCAATGGCATGTACCTACTCCCCTCCACCATCATTTCCTCCCTCTCATCTTAGTTCCTCTATACATAGAAAATATATATATAATAATAACAGTTGTCTAAGACAAGACAATTGTTATTATTATATATATATTTTTTTATGTCCAACCTTGACATGATTTTGAGTTTTGAATATCCAAGTTTACAAGCTTGACTGTACATGGATGTATACATATATTATTTTTATTATATTTGTTTTTCTTTCTGTGTTTGTTTCTTGTAAGCCCACTGAGCTGTATTATATTGGTATAGTGTATAAAGTTTGAAGGTTGTCCATCCTTTGGGTTACATAAGAAAACCAAACAGAATAGACTTGATTATGAGCTGAATGTTTAGAGATAGACTGGTTACTGAACTGTACCTGGTATAAGCATAGAGTATTTGCAACAGAAATAATGACTATTTTGTTGCCATGTGACGTGAGGAGTGGATTCTGTATTAAACACATAGTGAAGACAAGGTTAGGGATTCCATACATCTACAATTGAGAAATGTGTTTCATCATTTTGTATGTATTGTGAAAGACCTAGACATCTCGTTTCTCTTAAATCAAGATAGATTTTAGTGTGGACAGTGATCTCTGAGTATGGTGAACCACTGTACAGAATATTTTGTTTATTTAAAATTAAGTGATAAGTTTATTGACTGATATTAGTTTACCACCAGATGTGAATCATGTATATTTATTCTGATTATGGATAAATAGTTGTTAGGAGTACTGTTGGTCACCATTCATTTTCATTTAATTTGGAGATCAGTATAAAGATTAAGAGATGAAAAGTATTACTTAATTATGCAAATGTTATTTTAACTTTCATGGAAGTGTTATGATAATTTGTTATATTCACCTTTATAAGGTGTAGACAGTACAAATTGCCCCCTTCATGTTTGTATCTTTCATTTCACATGAATTGTAATTACCAGGGCCTGAGAAAGTCCTGTGGGTTCGTGATAAGGGAAGCTTGTATGCATTCAATCAGGGGAATGGAAGGGATTTTAGGGAGGGTAAATTCAGTGGAATTTCATTTCACCAGGAGAGATGTGTACATGTATGTATGTGTGTGTGTGTGTGTGTATATATATATATATATATATATATATATATTCTTTTCTTTTCTTTTCTTTTCTTTTCCGTGTATCACCCCAAGAAGGGGTGATGCATGTATTCTTTCTTCCTCCAGGAAAGGGTGCAGACAATCAGAAGTTGCTGAAAAAATGAATACTCTCTGTCTCAGCAGACCTGTGCTCTGTCACAAGTCAAATGGAATCTGTTGACCTTTGAGACCAGACCATGGAGTGTACCTAATCCTAATGAGATAAATTAAGGTGAATCAACAGAGATGGGACAAAACAATTTACTGGGGGGGAAAATTAGGAAGGAAAATGCCTTGAGTGCATGGAGATGGTGACTGGTGGACAGTATTAGGTTCCTAATAATTTGTGAGTGGATGAGGGGGAAGAAATGTGCTTGAGAAGAAGACTGAGAATGAGATGGATGGGGTGAAATAGGCTGTGGATGCATGTAGAACATTTGTTGAGCAGGGAGGAGAGAAAGATAAGAGCAAATGGAGGAAGATTGTAAATGCGTGAAGAGATGATGGAGCCCTAAGGGATATTCTCTCATTTGCTTTATGATCAGTATTTGAGTGGATGGAAGAGGGGGTCATCAGATGATTAAAGGGTGGTGTGCCACATTGCATCGTTGTCGACTTGGGTGTTTGGCAGTGAATGGGATGACCTCAGTCTAGCAGTGCTAAGATTGGAAGGCTAGTAGATTGGGTTTTATTTGTTTTATATATGAGTAGATCATTTGACTCAACTACCTGTTCTAATAAAGGGAAAAGGACCTTTGGTATAAGTATAATTTGAAGAATGATTAAAGAATGGGGATTATTAGTGTGGGAGTAATGGAGTAACCATCATTGTAGATTAAACCTGTCAACTGTTAGGGTGCAGTGTAAATAGAAAACCAACATATTAGCCTTTATGTACAAGATATTTCCCATAGCTGATTAAAATCACTCTGCATCCAAAATAAATGTGGTGAAAGAATTGAGGTACAATGGTCACCATCACTGTATAAATGACAAGAGTATAGATTTTATAGTATAAACCAACTTCAGTTGTTTAACCCTGTGGTGGATGAGCTATGTGTGACCCATGCACTGTGGCAGGGTGGGTGCAAGTGGGTATTTTGGTTTGCTTTGACTGGGCCACCTGTACCCTGTACCTTGTAATGGGGATTAAGGCATTAGTACATACATGTTTGCACACACACACACACACACACACACACACACTCACACTCACACATATGCACACACACGCTCACACATATACACACACACGCTCACACACATACATATGAATAGAATGAAGGATAAATGATAAATCAAGGAAAGGATGAGTTGTTAGGATTAAAACCCATGAGGTTGTGGTGAAGATGTTGAACAAGCTAAAGGTTTACATGGATGACAATGAGATAGAGAAGAAAATGGAGACTTGAATAACAACTTGTTCCATTAGAGGTGTGCACTGGGAATGAAAAGGCTGTATTGCTAAGAAAGAAATAAGGTGCAAGGGATGTTGAGTGTGATGGTGGGAGTGAGGGAGTTCTTCTATTATACCTGAGCACCTTGCTTTGCAAGTGACTGCAGATAACTAGGAAAAAGAATATACATACATATACCAATGTCTTTTTTCCCCCTTACAAGGGAGGTAGCCTAAGTCAAAGACATAAATCCACTCCCACCCATTACACCCCCACATACTCCACTCCCATTCACCACCCCTCCCTCCCTCTTTTCTTGGCTCCTTCTGGATGGCGGGTCATCCCTGCATCTCACCCACTGCCCTGTGTCAGAAGCAATGTAGCAAGGCACAATATAGGAAAAAGAATGTAGTGATAAAAACAAAACAAAAAAAACAGCTGAAAATAATTTGAGCCATCCATTTTATAGAATTTGTTTCAATTTATCTTTTGATATTATTTAGAAAGTAGGGAAAAGAGAGTGCAAAAAAGGTTTGAATAAATGGAGGGAGATTCTGAATAGATGAAGGAATGATACAACTCAAATGGATGTTCTCACTTGTTTCATAAATTACTTTGAGCGGATCACCATAGGATAAGTGGTAGGGTAAAGCAGGGACAGCTCTTAGGCCCCACTGCAGTGGAAGAGCTTTGCCTTGCTACATTGCCCTTGACCCAAGCAGTGTAGTCGAGGACAAGGACAACTAATCACCCAAGAGGTGTTGATATGGGAGGGATTTAGTGTGTATGATGTGGGTGTGTGCATTGATTGGACCATCCCTTCTAGAAGAGGGGAAAAAAGCCTTTGGAATAGGTATGTATGTATGCTTTTTCATTGTTTTGAATTTTTTATTAATACTTAAAGACTGACACCTGACAGATAGAATGGCCTAATGGATAAAACTTGTATAGAAAACAAGTATACTGTAATGGTGCTTTTCGTTTTGGACAGAATGTTTACCTCGTTCCAGCACACTCTAAATGGAACTTCACTTGCCAAAAAATGTAGGTGTGGGAGACTTGTTTGTTTGTCATGTCAGGAGCAGAATTAGGTGCCAGGACTGTTGAAGTAGGAACTGATGATATTCATGTCCCATGTCTGAAACTGCCAAATCTTGCAAAATGTTCATATGTTTTCTTGTATTTTTTTTTTTCCAAACTAAAGAAAAACTGATTTCACTGTGGTCATCTACAGTAGGGCTTCGTAGAAACAAAATGTTTGTAATCATCCAGAATATTTTAGTAAAAATTAAGGAAGTGTTTTAGTCAACCTTTTACTGTATTTGTTTGAAGGAGGGGTTAAGGCCTTTTTCAAGGTAATGCTGGCTCACCATCTTTTTGTGGTGCTCATTGGGATCAAATCCTGCCTTGGAAATCAATGCAAAGAGTGAGATAGCAACCAATTGGGTGATTGTATTCATTTGCTGTCATAACTTCTGCTATTCAATAATAATTTGTTCTTTCTTTAATGAACAAAAGTCCACTGTAGACAGTGAGAGCAGAAGACGGTGATCACTTGAAATCTCCAGTTGCTGTTCACAGGAGCTAGGAAAGGTGCCCAGAATATAGCCTTCCCTATATTTACCTGGTCAGGGAGCTGACCTGAGCTCGGCAACCATAACAGCGATGCAACAAATGAAAAGAGCTGGTAGCAGCCCCTCCTGACTCATAGTCTCTGCTGCAATGTTGACTTGCTCTGTGATATATCCCTATCAACAGGACCCCAAACAAATGGAACCCTAATAGTGGAGCTTGAATCAGAACCCACAGCCCAGTCCCTTTTAATCTGAGATTGTGCTCCAATATAGAATGAATCAGGAATCTTTCACCATCAGCATGTAATTAGTCAGTATCCCACAACTACAATACTAATTTACACAGAACCAAAACTCTTGGATGAACTCTCAGAATAAGAAATAAAGTGAGTCTACCATGGGAAAAACAATAAACGATATGAATATTCCACCTTCCACACTGATACTAACCTCGACCCAGCTCCCATCCTATCTTTATGTAGGTTGCCTGAGATGTGTGATGCTCACTGAGTAGGTTAGAGTGTCGCTACTTGTGGTGGAGGTGGAGGTGACGACAGTTTGAACTCTGCTGCCATAAAACTCCACAATACAAAGTCCTCTATAAGGGGCATCATTCTAGCCTCCTGATAGGGAAAGTTTGTGATGTTAAACCGAATCATCATCACGTGTGAGATATTCATATGATATAAGAACTGTTACCCACTCCCATATCATTGTTTTTATTGCCAGTGCTTTGAGCTTACCAAGCAGCAGTGTCTGTGTCAAATAGGGATGCACGTGTAGTGCTCAGGCCCCATGTCTAAATGTAGTCTAATACACAAATTGTGACCAAAGCTATACAGCATCTCTATTCTGCACAGTGTACCACTATGAATATGAAATCGGAACTGAACTTAAGCTTTGTTTCTCTTGAGACTTGGAATGTACCAGCTTCTGAGAGGTCTGGATCTGAGTTGGATCCATGGTGATGAATGTTCAGAAGCAATGCTATCTGCCACTCAAACATGACCCCCTCCCAGTTGCTCCACCAAGCAAGGCCACAAACGTAATACAAAGACCTACCGTATTGGGTCCTGCTCTCTCTTCCCCTTGCTCCAGCACACAGTTGGACCCAGTTATAGTCTGTGTGCTCCATGGAGTCAGTTCAGGGTGTGCATATGTTGTCCCAAATCAACCTTATTACATTCCTGTTTTGTAGTTCCCATCTGTATACTATATATAAAGAGAAGAATAGAAAAAATCAAATAGCACATAGATGGGAAATAAAAGAGAGAGGCACGTACAAAGGTTGACATGGCAGAATGGCTAGTAGTAAATTGTGACATGCCACATTCTGAATGGACTCCTAGGAGTGCACAGATCTGTATGGACACATCCCCTCCACCACATCCACTGCACCACCCACATTCCCCGCACAACCTCCCTTTGCTGTCCAGAAAAGGGAATCATCTCTCAAAATTGAAACAAAACAATAAGTAGTACAATATGCGAGATTATCATGTCTCTCCACCTTGAGTCCAATAAGTAGTACAATATATACAAAATATCACACCTCCCCACATTAATACCCCCACCAGGGCAGCCCTATCTCAAACACACAAGACTACACACCCTCCACGCATTAGTGCGTTATCACACTGGGCTATTTTTCCTTTGACTGTTGGAGCAGATTTGTGGTCTGCAGCTTTTGGGAGGAAATCTGTAATGCTGGAGAAAAGTGATTTTCCTCCTGCATATCAAATAATGTTCCATGTATATTTGTTGAGAAAACAAAATAGGTGTCTGTGATTCTACTGCAGAAAAAGTTCTGCAGGTGGGAGATGTCAATGATTAATTGGAGGTTGGAGGGAAAATAACCCAGTGTGATAATCCCTTTAAAGCTTTGAGCTGCTTCAAATCATGAGCTCCAAGTTGAAGTCCACCCAGACCCTACTCCAGCACCACGCCCAATCACCCCCACTAGGAACAAACCAAACCTGTATAGCGGCGTGAGATGCTCTTACCCTATACTCTGTCGATTTCATCTTGAGCCCTTGGGCGCTCGGTGAGACCGCGCTGCTGCCACATCACTCCACTCTCCTCAGAGGAGTTGGCTACATATTTTTCCCTCTCTATATATATCTTTACATATATTTTGAGCGGCAACGTCGCATGAGCCACGTTGCTATGTGAGAAAGAAAGTGTGCAGATTCATTGTCTTTCCCTCAAACCCCAAGCCATTCTTAACACTATGCAGTCGTATTATGAATATATATATATTCTATAAATAAGTAATGTACAGACCAACATCTAGGTCATCGCTAGATGTGTAACTAGTAGGGGTCGATCGACTCTATTCTCGTAGCCCTGCCAATCTCCCTAGGTCCTACTGGGAGGTATGATTATGGGTTAATCTTTAGTTTCTCACCCCCATAATTCAAATCGTCTCCGAACTGTTTCCACAACCTCACTGATCAAAACAACCTCTCCCCTCCCAAAACAATGGCACACATCACTTCAGTGCCATGCAATCAATATCTCCCCATCAGTCTCCATACTATAAAAAAAAAGAAAAAAAAATCCTAAATTAGAAACCCCACCTCATTCCCACATGCTTTCAGTCTAATGCCTTAAGGAGTCATCGTACTGGGCTATTATTTCTCCATCCTCCGATTAATTGGCGGTACTTCCCACCTCCAGCACATTTTCCGCCGTGAGATCACTATGGCAAACCATTTTGTTTCCTCAACAAAAATGTATGGAATGTCATTTGATCCGCTGGAGGATTTTTTTTTTCCAGTGTATCTCATTCCTTCCTGAAAACTGCCGACTGCAAATCTGCTCCAACAGTCGGAAGAAAAATAGCCCAGTGTGATAACGCCTTATAAAGGCCCACTCGCCCAAACCTTCGTTCTGCTATCCTCTGTATTTCTAGATCACCTCGATAACTCCAGGGGTAGAAGCGCAGGTTATCGGCCACGAAGTGAATGGGTTATCACACTGGGCTTCACGAGCGTCGACAGTTGAGTTCGTTTGAGTAAAAACGACTTCGGTTACAACATTTAATTTTTCAAATCTCCAAATATGAAATTATCTTTCCTTTGTATATCGCAAAGCTGAATGATGAACTAAGATATTGTAAACCTATGCTAGACATATGGTTGAAATGTTCTCCAAAGTCTAGGTTTCTGTAAGCCAAGTCATATTCTAGTTATTTACTTGGAGGCAGGATGTGGGAGGAAAAATAACCCAGTGTGATAACCCATTGATCTATAAAAATCCACACATCTATATGAAGTGATGCATTTTGGTCCACTGCAGCACCGGACTATTCCATGAGGACGATACAGCCACTGTACCTCGCCACACCACGGCGGCTTCATCCAGTTTGGTAAGGTGTGTAGGGTGAGAAGTGCTGCACGTGAAGTATAGTATGATAAATGTATATATTTACACACATGTATGCCAGCATGCGTGTATGTATGCATGTTCATATATATATATATATATATATATATATATATATATGCATATATGCATATAAAAGAAAACATGATTTTTATACGTATTGCTCTCCGTCGGTGTCAAAGATGGGGCGGGCTGGGGGTTAAGGGGGGGAGGAACCCTCTGCAAATCCCACCGACTCCACACGAAGGCACGTTTCTCGAGCCAGGACCTGACCTCATTCTCGAACTTAGGCAAAGTGCATGAGTGTTCACGCGCATGTGTCAATGGGGTGCAGAGGTGTGGTGGTGCCCGGGTCCAACACGTTGACTGTACGCCCCAAAGATTCAATCATGAGGCCTCATAGTACTCGGAGGTTGAGAAAGGGAGACATTTTGAATATATAAACACAGATGAAACATAAACATTTTATTCGATTTAGATATAAATCGGCCAATTTTATTAAGTTATTTTCCCTAATTGATCTGATTGGATGTTCCAACATACCACGCTAACACAGGACCACTGGCGCGCGTACAGGGCCGGTGCTAAGATTTTTTTTTCTTTCTTTTTTAAGTATGCCAGTCTTAGACAAAAAAACACTATATAACTGATATATAGCATTTTTTTTTTTACCAGTTTAAACGAAGTGCGTCACAGTGATCTCAGCTCAAGACATGGGGGGGGGGGGCATTTCCTCCCAGGGCGCCCTTGAGGCGTGGGGACCAATTTGATCAAATCAAATAGGCCTAAAGTCGGCTGTGTGAGTTTTCGTGTGTGTGTGTGTTTACCTAGTATCTTACGGGAAGGGGAGTTACGCTCGTGGTGTCCCGCCTTTGTATCTCGCAGTCTCTAGTTTGCTACTAATTCGTGTATAGTTTTTGCACACACTATTATTTCGTCCAGTTTGTTCCAGATATCCACCACTCTGTGTGGAAAGCTGTTTTTTCAGGCGTGTGTGTGTGTGTATGTGTGTGTGTGTGTGCCATCACCGTGTACAATGAATTGCAAAAGGGAAAAATATAAAAGTAAATGCTCACATAAAACTGTCTTATGAAGAGCATTGGGAGCATGTCAGTCCTATGTACTGTGAAGTCCTTGATGCCAAAAGTACACACACACACACGCACACACACATACACACACATATACATACACAATATGTGTAAAGGCCTTGGTAAACTCTTGTATTAAACTCCGTTTAGCTGTATTTTGGCGATATGCAGGGGATACAGTGATGGTGTTCTTGTCCCGTACTATAGGAGGTCGAAAAATTCAAGTGGAATCATAGAAACAGTAAAAGAAAGACTTCAAGGGCGAAAGTAGTCTCCAAACTTGAAGGCATTTTACGTAACTCTGGTCCGGAGGGGTTTTAACACCCATGAACTATAATGGGGCCTCCAGTTGGTTTTATTTACCAGAGGAAGTCGTACCTTTACTGGATTTATTATGGTTAACTCCATGACGATACTAGGGGTTGTCACACTTGGGTATTTTTTCTCCACCCTCCAATAATCAGCAGTATCCACCACCTCCAGAACTTTTCCCGCCGTAATATCACAATGGCAAACTATTTCATTTTTTTTATCAACAATTTACAAAGAATGTCATTTGATATCCTGGAGGGAAATTATTTTCTTTCAGTATATCGGATTCCTTCCCGAAAGCTGCGGGATCCAAACCTGCTCCAACAGTCGGGAGGGGGAAGTGATAACACCTAACAGAGGAGGGCGTCACCATATTTAAGGCAATATTGTCAATAATTTTATCAGCAGTCGAGATGTGTACAATCAGTGATTCCACAGCAAAAAATTTCGTTACCCCAGACAGTTGTATCAATTACCCTAAATAACTTTATTTAATATATATATATATATATATATATATATATATATATATATATATATATATATATATATATATATATATATATATATATATATATTATTAGTATCACAATTTTTTTTTTGCTGGCAAATAATAGAACTGCATATGAACAGTATTATGCAAGTCAAAGTCACCTTTATGTAAAGGTTTAGGTATTTCTATAAGAATAACAAGTACAATACTGAGCGTAATCCAGAAAATAAAGACAGAACTCCTGCTTCCAAATAGGTGCAACATGTTATTTTATGAAGTACTGGAGAACAGTATGATACGAGTTTTCCTAACACATGAAACACTTAGGGTGATATGCTCCATACTTTCACTTCAGTAACGGTTTCCCTTAGGTGAATAAATCCTTCAAATTATCAGAATATAATATGCAACTCATAGTCACCGTTTTGAAGGAATTCATCGATTTACTGTACCCATCTACTAAATAAATTCCTCTGGTTTTAGCCAGACTCGCCTGCAAAGTAACGAACGAGTGAACACAATTATTTTGATGATCATTGTTAGGCAGATATCACATAGTTTTTCAAAATGTTGGTTATGCTATTCTTGCATTTACTTACGAGTATTTAGACATTTGTATGGCGCAGCCCCACGACGACAAAAATTAAACTTTCTTTTTTTCTTGATATTGTATCTCATGCGCACCCACGTAAAAAAAATATATAGTGTGATTTAATTAGTTATTTTCACCACTGAATGAAACTACTCATTTCCCGTATTTTCTGATATGAAAGTAGATGATTTGGAAATTACTCCCAACTTCACTCCAAGAGTCCGAATCGACTATCATTTTGTATTGTTTATTTAGTTGGTACCGTTGCTTCAAATCTAATTGCGAAGTTTTTAACTTTGTGAGTGTTAGGTTGTGATAATTGAGATAGTTTTAACTTCAGAAGTTATTTATAATAATAGAAATTATTACTTAGTGTGAATAATTGTGTGAAGGATTCAAATACACAGAACCAGGCGAGTAGTGTGAAGAGGCCCGACCACACTGCGTACCGTTAAGTAAATGAGACTAATTTGTAAGTAGGCCCATCCGTGTTTCTCTGAGTTCATCACAGATCATATAAATTCAGTCCAGGGACTGTCAGACGATCTTGTAGATTTGGAGAAGACCCATGTGCACTTAAAGGATTTGAATGGATCTGTGCATGATTATAACAACTTCTAAGTTTTTACAGATTGCACCTACATGGAAAACTGTCTTTACATAATTGTTTTTACTTAACTGTAGTATGCAGAAAAGTAGCTACGCTCTTGAAGTCTCATCTGCTCTCCTATTTATCATAGTGTCAGAATCGTGTATGGATCCAACTTCGTTTGTCATTATTTCCCAATTATCATGTTTGTATCTTAATTAATGTATTATTATATCTTGGGCTACATCACATTCGAAGCTACTTCAAGTGTGTTTGTGCCCGCACGCGTGTATGTCAATGCATGTTTGAACCACACATCTGCAGTGACAATAAAATAACACTGGCGGTAACATAAGTATAAATGAAAGATTAAAAGATAACATCATTGATATTTTAAGGCGTGAGATCTGATGACAGAATGTGATATGTCGTCATCATTATAAATCATTTTCATACTGCCCCTCCCACGCAGTGGTGGCGTTCGCGGCCGCCACTACAGCAGTCCGGGTTCGAATCCCACCCAGGGCTGAAATAATTTCATTATCGCTGCGCTTCGAGTCGTTACTCTAATTTTCGTGGGCGGGGAGTTGTGTGTGTGTGTGTGTGTGTGTGTGCGTGCGTGCGTGCGTGCGTGCGTGTAATGCCACGGCATTACCAATAGATCGGTCATATACGAGCTCTGAGCTCTCTTCCTGGAGGGAAATAGCTGTCGAACACGAGTCCAACACGTGATCCAAGATCATGGTGAATCACACACAGACACTATGAAGTGTCGACTTTGTGGCATCCCTCGTCATTCATTTATGATTGGAAACTTCTAAAAAGAAAAAAAAGTGAATTCGAAAAACTGGCAGACGACTTCGTTTGCGTTCAAGGATTTAGGGATTTTAGCAACGTCTCAAATATTTGTATAGGTTTACCTTTTCTAAGCTCGTCACTCAGCTTTTCACTATATGACTTACAGGTGAATTGACATTTGGAGATTCGAAAAATAAAAGATTGTAACCTAATGCAAATCCTTTTTCGCTTTTTCATTTTTGCGTTTGAAATATAATTTTTTTATGGTTTGAATAGGTTAGGAGCTATTGGACATCTTAAATTTCATGTTAAATATCTTTGCTTTCGTGTTTTTGGAATTTTACCGCCCAGTTCACACTAGCGGTTTGAACCGCGCGGAAACCGCGACGGTACCGCATAGTTAAGGACAAACTGCGCGCTTGTGTGTGAACGCCTACGATGACTTGCATTGTAAATGAACCGCCGCGGTTCAAACCGCTAGTGTGAACAGGGCCTAAGTCTGTTCCTTGCCACTTTCTTGGCCACATGTTAGGCGTGATATCGTCTTCAAGGAGAGAAGCGCTGGGTATCACCTTTTCATACAATTGCACGAGAGGTACAGCTTCACCAGTTCAGAGGCTTCATCAGTTCAGAGGTACAGCTTCATCAGTTCAGAGGTACAGCTTCATCATCAGTCTTGATGACAGGGGCTATGTGAGTGGATAGATGGAATACGGAATTTAACCAGTGTGTCTTGTCTTTGTTATTGTTGATGATGATGGTGACCTCGGCCACCGTACCTCCCCCCACGCGTCCTCCGCCCCCCCTCCTCCTCCTCCGATGAAATCACGTCGAGTCATCTTCCTCCTTCTGCTGCTGCTGCTGCTCCTCCCCTCCTCCTCCTCCTCCTCGTTCTCCTCGTCTTCCCGGCTACGGAACTGAATCAGACGCGGGAACTCGGGCATTTGCAACCTTTTGATCTCGTCTGCTTACATATACGTATACAGTATATATATACCCGAGGCGGGGAGGAGGAAAAATATGCGCGTGTGTGTGCGCGCGCGCCCGTATGTGTGATTCACCATGGTCTTGGATCACGTGTTGAACTCGTGATCGACACCTATTTCCCTTCCAGAAGGGAGCTCAGAGCTCATATATGATCGATCTATGGGTAATGCTGTGACCTTTACACGCACACACTCACCCAACTCCCCGCCCACGAGAATTGAAGTAACGACTCGCAGCGCAGCGATACTGAAGTTACTTCAGCCCTGGGCGAGATTGGAACCCGGACCGCCGTAGTGACGGCCTGGGAACTCTAACCGCCGCGCAATGGAGTCGTGTGTGTGTGTGTGTGTGTGTGTGTGTGTGTGTGTGTGTGTGTGTGTGTGTGTGTGTGTGTGTGTGTGTGTGTGTGTGTGTGTGTGTGTGTGTGTGTTACCTCATGGCGCACAGTTGTTGGCAAAAGCCTGTTCCCCCCCTCTCTCCCATTTCTTTTTCTCTTCCCCTCTCCTCTCCTTTTCTCTCCCTCTCCCTACTTCCCGCGTTCCCTTTCTCAGTTTCCCCTCTTTGGGTTTCTGTGGTAGGAAGCCTCCGGGTTCTCTCATGCCTTCTCCAGCATCCCCCTCCCCCTCCCCGTCTTCCTCTACCCCGTCTCCTCTCCCCTTCTCTCCCTCTCCCCTTCTCTCCCCCTCCCCTTCTCTCCCCCTCCCCCTCTCTATTTCTCTCTCTTTCTCTCTCTCTCTCTCTCTTTCTCTCTCTTTCTCTCTCTCTCTCTCAAATGCCGAAATAATAAACCGTCTCGGAGATTCAGTTGACTGGAATGCCGACAGCCGTCATTGGGAGCGTGTCAGTCAAAGAGGCGGCATTGTTTGTCCTTCCACTTCCCCCCCCCTTCCCCATTCCCCTTCCTCTTCCCCATTCCTCTCTCCTCTTCCCCATTCCCCTCTCCTCCTTCCCCTCCCTCCTCCCCTGTCCCCATTCCACACTCCCCATCTCCCTTCCTCCTTTTCCATTTCCCCTTTTCCCTTCCTCCTCCTTCCCCCCTTTCTTTCCTCCCTCCCCTTCACTCCTCCCCTTCCCCCTCCGCTTCCCCCATTCCACCTTTCCTCTTTCCCCTCCCCTCCCTCCATCTCCCTCCCCCAGTTCATTGACAAAATCGGGGTTGAATCACTCCCGGACAGCGCAATCCTCACCCTACTTCCACCCCTGCCGTGGAAGTAGGGTGAGGAGGAAGCCAGGGTGAGTTAGGGGGGGTATCATACCCCCCTCCTCTCCCCTCCCCCATCCCCTGCCTGAGATGTCGGGTGTATATGGTAGGTGTTTTCCCCTTTATCATTATGTCTTGTATGGGTTATCGACTTCACACTACAGTCAATATATACCTCAAGGGACCATAGTATCACAGCTATGGACTAGTGTCACTCGGCCTTCCTCTATAGTTAGAGTCTCGTCTCCACACAGAAAGGAATGCCGAATACTTCACTTTTAGTAACCATGTAGTGAGCGCTGAAAATCTTGGTTAAGAAAAAGATGAGATAACTTATGGATTGCTATTACAGGTGGTAAGGAACATGGAACTGCCTGGTGTAAGCTTTATGGTCTCCTGCAGACTCCTCCATTCTTATGTTCTTAATTCTGTTGTTATGTACCTCTTGGTTCTGTTGTGGTCCTCCTTAAATCTCCCTTTTTGTACCACCTCAGTGACATCCACCTCTTCTGTGCGATATTTCTACCCTCAAAGGGTTATCACACTGGGCTATTTTTACTCCAACCTCCGATTAATCGGCGGCACCGCTCACCTCCACAACTTTTTCAGCCGTAAAATCATTATGGCGAATTATTTTTTCTTCTCAACAATTTACATAGAAAGTTGTTTGATATACTGCAGGGAAATTATTTTCCGCCAGCATATCAGATTCCTTTCCGGAATCTACGGGCTGTAAATCATCTCCAGCAGTTGGATGAAAAATAGCCCAGAATGATCACGCCTTCAAAGACAGAATCACTGGTCATTATCGGCGGTTGCGGCGGAATGCAGTTGATCTGCTCGAACTTTCCCGCCATCCTGACTCGGCGACCTGCTCGACCTGCAGGTTATTGGAGTTATGGGACCTTACCCCCTCATCTTCCCTCCCCTCTCCTCTCTCCCCTCCCCTCACCTCTCTCCCCTCTCCCCTTTTCCCCCTCCCTTCTCCCCCTCCCCACTCCCCCCATAGGGGTGCGTACCTGTATCTGTGAATAAATTGCACACACACACACACACACACACACACACACACACACGCACACGCACACGCACACACACACACACACACACACATTGTGTATATATGTATATATATATATATATATATATGTAGAGACATTGGGACAAATTATGGGAAAGGTGGAGGGGGAAACACGGGTCTTTATCTGATTATCGAGTTTATTCCTGACCGGTTTCGCTTACAATAGCTATTGTAAGCGAAACCGGTCAGGAATAAACTCGATAATCAGATAAAGACCCGTGTTTCCCCCTCCACCTTTCCCATAATATACATATATATGTATATATATATATATATATATAGGGTTCCAAATGTCATGTGGACCTTTCAGCCACAAGGTTTTGTTCTTTTGTATTTTTTGTTTGTTTTACTATTACCATTATTATTTCCATGTGTATATGATTATGTATGTATTTTTCATTTACTGTTACCATTAATATTTCTGTGTATATGAGTGTGTATGTATGTATAACGTCCGAAAGTTTTATGTGGCATAACCTTTCCAGTTTTCGTATTTCTGTTAAATTTTTTTTTTTGTACAATTGGATAATAATATTACTTGTGTTTTGGTTTAACAATATCATAGGATAGTAAAGCAGTATCTAGTTTCCTAATTGTACCAATTGTCCTATGGACCTTTCGGCCACATGTTTTTTTTTTCTTTTTTTTCTTATTCTTATTTCTATGTGTATATGAATGTATATGTATTTTTATTAACATTAACATTTCCATTTGTAATTGAATGTGTTGTATGTATAATGTCCGAAGGTTTTATGTGGCTATGACCTCTCCCAGTTTTCTTTCTTCTGTATAAATATTGTGCTCTATTTTTTCTTTCTTTGTACTCTGAGGATGTCGTAATAGACGAAAACGTTCAGTATTCCGACTTTAATTTCCCTGTGGTTTCTGCACTATATATATATATATATATATGTGTGTGTGTGTGTGTGTGGTTTCTATCTCCAAGAATCAATGAACTGTATATTTTGTAGACTTTTTTTTGGACTATACTAGATTTAAGGAACTTGTGTAGTGTACTATGTTGTATACTAAAATTTGGTCAATAAACTCAACTCGGCTAAACTGTTCATCCGATTTTGGACAATGTCAAGCTCGATGTTGGGGATAGTGGCGTGCAGAGGTCTGTTGGTACTCAGGCCCAACACGTTGACTATACGCCCCAAAGATTCAAGTATAAGACCTCTTAGCACTCTGAAATATGCTGAGAAAGGGAGACATTTGGAATATGTAAACACAGATGAAACATAAGATAAACACGTTTTGTTAAGTTCTTTTCCTCAAATGATCTGGTTGGGGGAGGGGCGTGGGGCGTCGACATGCATAATCACAAGTTACTTAATTTCCAGGTGTGTGGAACACGCTACGTCCCTGGGTGTCAGTTTATTTATTTACTTATATGTTTGTTTATTGATTATTTAGATGGATTGGATACATGGAAAGAATGAGTGATGAAATATTACTAAAAGAGATGTGGAAGGTAGAGGGAGTGAATTTGAGGAGGCGAACGAGGATGAGATGGATGGATGGGGTGAAGAGGGCGTTGAGGAAGAGGGAATGTCTGATGAGCAAAGGAGAGAGAAGGCAGGAGAAAGGGATGAGTGGAGAGTGACTGTGTATAGATAATACTACTGTTGTGCAAGGAAGGGAGGGGTGGGGGTTGGGGGGATAGGGCTGCTTGGACGTGAAAGATATTTGGACGCAGACCGAAAGGATTTCTTCCCGTCATCTCTTTTTCTGTATGAGGGGACAGAGAGGGGAGTCGCCGATTAAGTGGAGCGGCCTTGTTGTGGATGTACTGTGTCTTGCTGGGGCAGTGGGCGGGAAACAGGGATGACCCGTCATCCATGAAGAGCTGAGATAAGAGGAGGGAAAGGGTGGTGGATTGGGAGTGGAAGGGTGGGAGTAAGTACGAGGCTTTGACTAGGCTACCTCTCT
>NC_134818.1:34508846-34513846 GCF_046742065.1 Oratosquilla oratoria
ACTTACACACCACACACACACACTTACACACCACACACACACACACAACCACACACATGCACACACACACACACACACACACACACAACCACACACACACACACAACCACACAAACGCACACACACACACGCACACACAACCACACACACGCACACACAACCACACACACGCACAGATACACACACACAGATACACACACACACACACACACACACACACACACACACACACACATACACTCACACAAAGACACAGGCACACGCGCACACACACACACACACACACACACACACACACACACACACAGGTGCACATACACACAGGCACATACATACACACGGACACATACATGTATACACTCACGCGCGTTCATACACACGGACACACACACATATATATACACACACACGCGCACACACACACACACACACACACACCGACGAACCACCTTCTGGAACGAGCGTCTAGAACGAGCTCTGGAGTACAGCGCTTTTTTTTTTTCGCTAAGTTGGAGGTGACTTGATACAAGATTTTAAAGGGGATTGACAACATCAGAGGTGACAAAATTCTTACACCGAATGAGAATCCGACAGGAAATAATGGTTTCAAACTGTCAGAAAATAGATTTAATTTGGAAGTGGGTAGAAACAACTTCGCCAACCGTGTAGTTAATGAATCGAATAAACTTCCTGCAGAGGCAGTGCAATGTAGTTCAGTTCGAAGCTTTAAGATTCGTTTAGATAAACATTTAAGCAAGATGCTGTAATGACTGCCATTTATTTTATATTATTTGATTATTTGTTTGTTATTATTTGTCTGTTTATTATTTTTATTTCCATTTATTATTTGTCAGTTTATTATTATTTACTATTTACATGTTTGTTTATCATTTAACTATACCTACGTATTATTTATTGTATTTATTATTATTTATATTATTATAATTTTTATTTCATTTTATTTTTTTATCATCTGTATATATATAATTTTTCGCATCCGACCTAGTTATGGACCAGAAGGTCTCCTGTCGGCATGCTCCGCCTTTGTAATCCTTTGCAAACACCTAGTCTGGTATTGCATGGGAAAGGGGGAGCTTCACTTATCGAGGGACCAAAATTTTTTATTTGAGTAAATCCACTGAATGAAAAATCATTTAAAATGGAGGATGGTGAGGGCAAACAAAAATATGGTGAACCATCGAAAAGAAGACCAGATGTGAGCAGGGTTGAATCGCCGTTGGGTGTCACCCCCCCCCCAAAAAAAAAAAAAAAACGCAATATGGAAACTACTCTACGTAACCAAAGGTATGAAGAGAATATTGCTTTTTCTGGGTTTGCAAGAGAAGGTAGAGCACTAGGTAAAGGTATAGATTTAGAAAGGGGGATAAGGTATAAAAATATTCTACGAAATCAAGAGATTACAGAACTAATAAATGAAATTATAGATCTCAAAGCGAAAGAAAGGGCAATGTATAGAGAAATGAACGAGTTAAAAGAAACGGAATGCTGAGACCAATAGAGAGCTTAATGACCTAAAAAATATAGTTAAAAATGAAAACGAAAGAATGGAAAATGATGATACTAACAAAACTGAGGCTTTGAACACAAGTAAAAGGACAAATACAAGCGGTGGCCGAGAAAGTTGGAGATATCATAAAAGAGACAGATCTTCAAGAAATAAAAAATCAATGGAAAGTAGATCAAGATTTTTTTTTTTTTTTTTTTTTTTTTTTTTTAAGAAATTGTACAGCAACAAGCGGAAGAAAATGCCAAGGAAACGGTCATCAAAGTAATTAAAGAGAAAGAAAATTGGGTTAGGGACACAGTTGATAAAAAAAAAGTGTATAGTAGTATATGGTATTAAAAACACAATGTAGCTAGATACTTAAGAGAAAAAGAAGAGAGAGAAATAGCAATAGAAATTCTGAAAGAGGTACAATAGGAGGGGCAATAGGTGGAAAAAAAATAGAAGTGCATAGAATAGGACTATGAAGAAAAATTAGACCTCTAAAAATTAAACTAAGGTCTCAAATTATAGCGGAAGTACTAACAAAAACAGCAGTTGGCAAAAAATGAAAATTGCAAAAATATATGGATAAGAAAAGAAATGAGCGATGAGGAAAAAGAGAAAAAAATACTAAAAATGAAGCTAATGAAAAGAAAAAGAAAAACGGGAGAAGAACAGAGACGGAAGAGATTTTTTTTTTCTTTGAGAGTGCTGGACTTGAGGCTGAGAAAATGTGTACATAGAAAAAGGAAACACAGGGAACAAAAAACAAGGAGGAAAAGGGAAAAGTAAAGTATACCAACATAGATGGCATGATTTCAGGATTAAATTAATTAAATAATTATCTGACGGAAGAAAACCAGATATAATGGGAATTGTGGAGACGAAATTAAAAGGTCCACTACCACCAAATAGTGTTTGACATGGTTTATATAATCACTGGATTAAAAATAAAGAAAAACAGGGTAGAGGAGTCATGTTTTTGACTAAGAAAGGCTTAAATGTGACAAAGATTACAGAAAGAAATAATGTGGAATTGATTATGATAAAAGTTGAAAATAATATGAAAAATTGAAAATTTGTGATATGTGTGCCCCCGAAAACGCATTTTTGGAAAGTGACCATTCCAAAATTTTGGAAGAAACAAGGCATACATTAAATGAAATATTGAGAGGAAACTTAGTAATTATTGGTGACTTTAACTCTAAAGAAATATGTTGGGAGGAGATGACAGTGAAAGGTGGAGAGGACCATTGAATAGACAGTGACTCAATTGGTAAAAGAGAATATCAGATATAGAAATAATGAAGAACCGTCGAGATTAGACTTGATATTTACGTCAGAGCCTGAAATTGTGGATAATATGGAATACAAGACACCATTTGGGAAGAGTGACCACATACTACTAGAACTAGAACTAAAAGAGGAAATATGTCGGGAAGAAATGAGAAACACAGAAAAGGAAGACTGATGTATAACAAAACAGATTTTGGGAAAATCGGAAAATTCTTTCAAAAAACGAGTTGGGAAAACTTCTTTAAGGAAGAAACACAGGTGGAAGAGAAATGGGCAATATTAAAAGAAATCTATAATGAAGGAGTGGATAAACACGTACCAAAACAAAAACAGGGAAAATTATACATCAAGTGTTGGTACAACAAAAAATGTAGTGAGGCAAAAGATAGAAGAGACAAAGTTTGGAAAAGATGGGGAAAAAACGGTAAGTGGCAAATATATCAAACTAAGAAATGATTATATAAAAATACGCAGGGAAGAAAAAACTATAAAAAAAGACTTAATAGACAAATGCAAGGATCAACCTAAATTATTCTACAGATACATAAATGGTAAATTTAAAAAAATAAGCAGGAAATAGTGAAATTACGTCAAGGGAATACGGAATGTATAAATATAGAAATGGCTGAAATTATGAACAAACATTTCAAATATGTATTCACAAAAGAAAATATACACATTGGGATGAAGGAAGGGGGGAAAGATCCTCCAATGAAAGAAATAAGTGTGACAAAAATAAAGGACCAAATAATAAACCTTGATTTCAGAAAATCACACGGCCTGGACAGAATTGCAAAGTGGATACTAAAAGAATGTATAGATGAACTAACGGACAAAATATATAAGGTGATAGATTGCTTACTCAAAGAAGGAAAGGTACCGTAAGACTGGAAAAATGCCAATATCGGGCCATTATATAAAGGGGGAAACAATGAAGACCCAACAAACTATAGACCGGTCTTCCTTACAAGTACAATAGCTAAAATATGTGAAAAAGTCGTCAAAAGTAGATGAACTAAACATCTGGAAGAGCAATATACTAAATCCAAAATAATTCGGTTTTAGACAGGGAAGATCATGTGCCACAAACTTGATTTGTTTTTATTCAAGGTTAATATATATAATGCAAGAAAGGGTGGGATGGGCAGACTGCTTTCCTGGACTTACAAAAGGCATTTGATAAAATGCCACACAAAAAACTATTAAGAAACTCGAAACAACAGGAGGTGTACACGGAAAGTTATTGAAATGTATGGAAGATCTCTTGCATGGGAGAAAATGAGTGGTGCTCAGAGACAAAAACTCGACCTAGGAATGAATGATAAGTGGAGTCCCGCAGGGTTCAGTATTGGCTCCGATAATGTTTGCTATACATATATAAATGACATGGATGAAGGTGTAGAATGTTACATGGACTTTTTTGCAGACGACACAAAACTACTAAAGAAAGTACGGAAAAAAGACTGAATCGCTACAGAGAGACCTGGACAAAGTCTGGGAATGGAGTCAAAAGTGGGAATTGAACTTCAACATTAAGAAATGTAGTATAATAGAATTTGGGAAAAAAGAATATCAGACTGATATAAAATCGGTGCAAAGGAAGTAAAGAAAGTTAGTTATCACCAAAGACATGTCCCCAAACATATAAACAAAATAGTCGGAGAAACCTGCAATTTACTAAGATCAATAAAGGTGGCTTTTAATTACTTAGATGAGGTAATGGTAAAAAAAAATACTAGTCACACTGATATGGCCAAGACTAAAGTACGCTGCGACACTATGGACACCCAGTAAAAAAAAAAAAAATATATATATATATATATATATATATATATATATATATATGTGTGTGTGTGTGTGTATAAGGAAGATGGAATCCAAAAAGCAACGACAAAGATGGTCCCAACACTTTCAAAATTGACATACGAACAAAGACTGTCAAAATTGGAACAAAGAAGAGAAAGAGAGTCTATTGGCCATTTACAAAATCATGAAAGGCATGGAAGTCCTTGGCAGAGAAGACTTATTAAAGTGGGATAAAAGAAAAAAAAGGAGGGGGGAATGAAAACAATAAGGATAGTTATAGAAGAGATCTGAAAAAAAAGTTTTCCACACAGAGTGTGGAATAAATTGGACGAAACAATAGTGTGTACGAACACCATACAAGAATTTAAGAACAAACTAGATGTTGCGAGAT
>NC_134818.1:34521346-34533846 GCF_046742065.1 Oratosquilla oratoria
GTCATTTCATTATTGGGAGAGGAGCGGCCTCCTTCCCTGTTACAATAAATAAATAAATGAATAAGTGAGTAAATATATAAATGAATGAATGAATAAATAAATAGATATAATCGATCGTGGTTCCCTTGCGATCAACCTTTCTTTCCGCGGGGCCTTACCCATCTTTGCATTTGGGCAGAAATTTGTGTACACACATAAACACACACACACACGCGCACGCACACACATACACACGCACACATTTCAGTGTAATTCCAACATAGATATAAAAAAAAAGTACAAAATAGCAATCCTACCTAATGATGTCTCCCAAGAAATCTTTATTTTTGGACGACGTTCCTCCCTTGCTGTTTCATTAATTCATTTTCGGAAGAGAGAGAGAGAGAGAGAGAGAGAGAGAGAGAGAGAGAGAGAGAGAGAGAGAGAGAGAGAGAGAGAGAGAGAGAGAGAGAGAGAGAGAGAGAGAGAGAGAGAGAGAACCCCTCTCCCCTTCATCAGGGTCTGTAAACAGCCGTATCTCCTAAAGGCTCCTGATAAGCCTAATGAAGGTCTCCTGCACTCATCAGCACCCTGACAATTCATTTTTCAGTCTTAAGATTTCCCATCGCCACATGACTCTTCAGGAGTTATCGCACTGGGCTTCCACGGGCTTCGCCAGCGCCGACCGTTTAGAGTTCGTTCGAGTTAAAACGACTTCGGTTACAACATTCGAATGTTCAAATATTCAAATATCAAACTATCTTTACGTCATACACAGTAAAGCTGAATGATGAACGAAGAGGTTTTAAGCCTAAACGAATGGTAGACGTACTCTTGAAATGTTCTTAGAGAAGTCTAGATTTCTGTATACGAAGTCATATTCTAGTTGGAGGTAGGATGTGTGAGGAAAAATATCCCTTTGTGATAATCTCTTTACTTCACGTTCTAAATAAGGTCATTACGCCCACGCCAGGCGCGTGGTGGCATTTCATATACAAATATATACAATTTAATCCATTGCGTGCGGATGTGATGTAGCTCAGATGAGAGAGTCACATTCGTACACAAGGTGCCTCTGGTCTGAATGAAATCGACTGACATTATCAGGGAGTTGTTGAATTTTTTGTTACACTGGGCGCTACTGGGATGTACGCGCACGCACGCACACACACACACACACACACACACACACACACACACACACACACACACACACACGACTCGTGGCGCAGTGGTAGAGTTCCTGGCTACCACTACGGCGGTTCGGGTTCGAATCCCGCCCAGGGCTGAAATAATTTCAGTATCGCTGCGGGTCGTTACTCCGACTCTTGTGGGCGGGGAGTTGGGGTGTGTGTGCGTGTAAGGTCACAGCATTACCCATAGATCGGTTATATATGAGCTCTGAGCTCTCTTCCGAGAGGGAAATAGCTGTAGATCACGAGTCCAACACGTGATGCAAGACCATGGTGAATCACACACACACGCACACACACACACACACACACACACACACACACACACACACACACACACACACACACACACACACACACACACACACAAACACACACCAACTCACTCAGACACACATATTCGTACATACCTACAGACAGGCATGCGCAGTATAATATTAACGAAAGCGAGAGACCCAGGGCGGTACAAATGGTCGTAGAAATTGGCTTTATTATCTTTCTCCGCTCCTGGTGTCAGGGCGCTGAATCTCGACAACGAAAACAAGAATAATAATAACAACAACAATGAAAACAACAGCAACAACAACAACAAGCACTGGATTGATTCACGACTTGGGAGCAGAGTGGAGTGGCGGTGCTCGACTTGGGTGGGTGACCTGGTTCCATTAATCACGATTACGGCTGTAAGTGCTGCGCACGAGACCCCAGGGGCTCATTTCACACGACTTTTCGCCGTGCGCCGTCCACGACACGACATCGTGCTCTCAAATAACTGTGGGTGTCTATGGATGCTTTCACACGTGGTCGTGGTCGTGCCATGTGGAAGCGTCCATAGACGTTATTAGAGAACGTGACGTCGTGTTGTGGACGGCGCACGGCGAAAAGTCGATACGTGTGAAACGAGCCAGTGTGGTGGGTCAGATCCTCTGCTGCTGCCATCTGGTGGGCGTATTTACTCCATTTGTAGCCGTGGACTTGTCTGAGTGAATGAAATTACATGAAGCGACAATACGTTTTTATTTTTTCGTTTCCTTATTTGTTCAGCCTCTGGTAAAATCAGACTAAAGCCCTCGTCACACTATCACGACTCAATTGAGTTCGTTTGAGTAGAAACGACTTCGGTTACAATCTATTATTTTTCGAATATCCAAATGTCAAAACACCCTTGCTTCATATACTGAGAAACTGAATGGCGAACTAAGAAGTCAAACCTAGAAGAACATTAGACACATTATTGAATTGTCCGTAGTGAAGTCTAGAGCATTGTAAGCGAAGTCGTCTTCCAGCTTTTCAAATTAACAACATTTGACGAGAATCTTGATTGCGTGACGGGACTTGACCTAACCAAGCCTCGTCAACTACTTTGAGCATGCCTGCTATACAGCCTTGGTGTTCGGAAAACAAAAATAATCTAAGGCTTCTCCCAACCTCAGCCACGTTACTCTTGCAAACTTCTCTACACCGTCTGTCTGGTATCCCCACTCTTCCACAACAGAGAGACCTGACTCTGCTTGGAGTCTATTAACTTGGTTTCCAATCCTCTTCCGCGATGGAGTGTTGAGGATCAGCGGCAAATCTCTTAATGACAGAAGTGATAAGATTAGATAATTTTGGGATTTAACAATCTCTCCTTTACTGACTCTCCGGTGTGATATTGTCCCCGAGGATAGAAGCGCTAGTAATCTGTAACGAAATGCAATACACAATCAAGGGTTCTATACTTGCATGTTTGCGAGACGCAAAATTTACAATCAGTGCGTAATTCCAGCTATGATCTACAGATGTGAAAATTGGAGACAGACGAAGGCGCTGGAGGCAAAGCTTCGTCCTTGCTCGAATTGCTCGTCCTCAAAGGTTGCATTCGAGGAGTGACTGGCTCGGTCGAGACTCGTGACTCGCGTTCACGCCCAAACTGGTGGGGCAAGACGTCATGGCTCATTCACCCTTAAAGACATTTCACACACGCGCGCGCGCACACACACACACACACACACACACACACACACACACACACACACACACACACACACATTCCCACACAACTTATATATATATGTATATATATATGTGTGTGTGTGTGTATATGTATGTATATATATCTACTCCTTTGTATATCTCGGTATATTTATCCATCTATGTATGCTTTCATGTATATGCATCTGCGTACCCCTATATCCTTGACCAGGCCAGGCCCGACTCAGGCGGGATCCCCCCCCCCCCCGTCTCTCTCTCTCTCTCCTCATCTTCGTGCGCAAAGTTTTGTTCTCTATGTGTCATATTTTGGTATTCCGTCCCTCTCCCGACGCGGAGGGCGCAGGCAGAATCCCGGGGGCGATGGTGACCCTCGGGGTGATCGTCGTTGGGGTGTTTCCTGAGGAAGGAGTTGGATTCGTCTCTCTCTCTCTCTCTCTATCTATCTATCTATCTATCTTTCTCTTTCAGTCTCTCTCTTTGCGACGGCAGCGTTTTGGTCGTTCCCCCGATGTGTCATTTTGTTCTGTAGGGTGTCATAGATAGTTGTCTCCCTGTGCTGTGCATTTGTCATAATGTCAGGTTAGTGTTCGAGGTACGAAATGAAGAACGACAGGTGGTATGGTGCGGTATGTGCATTCCTTGCGATAACATGCGCGGCGCTATCGTTGCAGTAACAGATAAAAAATAATGATAATTCGGTGTAACGTCGCGAACTTCTTCATACCAGGTGGCCAGGACGGTGACCCTTATAGAAGACTTTGTGGCCTGAAAGTTGATGAACCGTGCCCTTGGTCCAACTGGCAGGCAGTACCTCGACCTCCGCCGCAAGTAGCGACGCTCTAACCCGCTCGGCCAGCGAACATCGCACAGACTCTCCTTAAATCTCTTCTTTGCGACCTTTGTAACTTCAAGCTGGTTTTCTCCTACGCGTCGACATTTGCGTCTTTTATTTTGGTTGGCGCCAGACGATTTTATTACATGTTCTTGTTCTGGGGACTGATGTCGGCAACACCTTTTCTGCTGGAGAACCGACTTGAATATTTATTCCATTTGCGCCAGGGGATTTTATTCACTTAGGGGGCGGCTACACTCTTGAGTCAACCTTCCACTGCGACAATGCTCAGAACTAACCTATCGTACTGGACAAATTTAGGTTCAAGAAGCAAATAGGCAAGAAGTGGTTTACAAACAGAATGGTAAACAAATGTAATAGACTCAGTGACCATGTAGTGGGCGCGGAAACAATTGGTTGTTTCAAGAGAAATTGAGATAACTTTATGGATAGGGATAACAAGTGATAAGAGACATGGAACTCACTAGTGTAGGCCTTGTGGTCACTTGCAGTCTCCTCCATTCTTATGTTTATCTGAAGGAAGCTTGCACGGGCCAGGGCGACCTTCGGCCTCTGAATTGCCGTTGTTGTTCTTGGACCTCAGGGGCCTCCCTTGTTCGGCTTCCGAGTTACTCTCGAGTGCCCGTGGGAACTGGCACAAAGGGAGGCCTGTCCGCCTCGACCGCCCTTAATGGCCTCTGCCCCGGCGCCTTCGACGGCCCGTCAGGTTCCTCCGCGGCGCCGAACAGACGCCGTGGCAGGTTCCTTGTCCTCCTCCTCCTCCTCCTTTGTAGGGCCAGGCTGCCGGCCGGGTGCTTGGGTGTGCGGGGTCTTTTGGGTGGTGACAGAAAAGTGAGAGGTCTAATCACTAGAGGCACACCAGTGGTCTTCTTGGCGACAGAGAAGCGGAGGAGATTTTTTTAAAACTGAGAAGTTTTCTATGAGCCACAGGGACGCCACAAATTTTCAGGGAGGCCTGCACATGTGTCCTAGGGTATACGTGAAGCAAGGCGTAGGGATCTTTCGGCGTTAGAGAAGTATAAGAAGTCTTTCTAGTGACGGAAACGTGACGAAAAGGTCTCACTGATGCCAGAGGAACTTGAGAGATATTTCTTATCTCCAGAGAAATGGCAGGGGTGTGGCTGGTGCCAGAGGAACGGCAGAGGTCTCCATGGTGCCAGTGAAATGGTGAGTGCTCTGCTGGTGCCAGAATGAGAAACGTCTTCGTTCCTCATAACGCCAAAGAATGATTAGAGGTCTTTCTGGCGCCAGGGAAACAGCGGCTGCTGGAGGTCATCCTGGCCAAAAAACTGCGGCAGAACTGTGTTTCTGACACCGAGGGAACCAGAAAGAGGCTTTCTAAGATCTCAAGAACGATGAGAGTAAATGTGGTCAGTGGATCCAAAAAGCGTAGAAAAGATTCATTTTGGCACCAAAGAAACGGTTTCTGGGTGCTAGACAGCTCTCTGGCGCCTCTTCTTTATTAACATTTTTTCTGTAAACATTTTCGGTTACAGTGGCAGAGTTGCAATAGTAGTAGTATCGTATGGCTTTCTTACACCTCCAACTTTGTATTTGCTAGCCAGTCTATGAATGTTTGATTTGCTTCATAGATAGTCTGGTAACCCCCAGGCACTGCTGTGATTGGGCAGTGCTGTACGAGATGGTCTGTATCTTGGGGTGAGTTATGACAAGATGGGCATATTGGGGAGTCTTTGTAGCCCCAGCGATGCAGGTTAACGGCTGTTTTGCCTTGTTGTGATATCAGCCTGTTGGCTTGTGTCCATTCTCTTCTGGTTAGGTTGGAAAATCCAGGTAGTATTTCGGTTGGGTCTGTTACTAAGTTTCCCCCAGTGGGTAGTTTCCTTGTCCATTCTTCTTGCCAGGCTTCTTTTAGGTTGAAATTTTCTTTTTTTGTTTTAAAGAAAGGTTTTCTTGATTTTAGCCTCGTTATTATTGGGGCCTCCTCCATTATTTGTTTGAGGGGTATATCTGCTGGAAGGTTGTCTATGCGTTGGTGTTGTTTTTGTATGGCATCCTCGCGTCGTATATTTGGTGGTGCTATGCCACTCATCGTTGGCAGCCAAATGAGTGGTGTTGGTTTAATGGCCCCTGATATTATCCGCATGGTTGCGTGGAGTTTATTGTCAATTTTATTTGTGTGTGCACTCTGAGCCCACACTGGTGCCCCATATTCTGCTATGACAGCGTTGCAATCGTTCATATGAAGGCTGCATGTTGCCATGAAGTTGTATTAAAGTTATTTGATTATTATTGTATATGAAGTTATTTGACGCCAAAGAACTGCTTTCCCTCGACGGGATTCCTGCACACCTTTGCAGGAACCTTCTCTGTCCCAGTTAGTTCCCAGAGGGTGAGCACGGGAAAGGATTCTGGGGAACATGCAAGAGTGAGCACAAGTGTTGTAGAAGCCTTAAAGTTACCAATGAAGGACTCGAACTAGTGGCCCTATGGTCGCGGAACGACCGCGCCAGACAGGGCCACAACTCTCCGTGGTACTCAAATATGATATTTAGAAACAGCGGTCCTTGACATTTTTTCTACTGCGCCCCTATTCAGTACTTGGCCCTCCCACCCACAACCCCACGCCATTGCACATAGACCTTCTCCGAGCAATCCTCGTTGTACTTAGTTATTCCCTCCAGGCCTCCCTTGGTAATTCGTCCTTGCATTTTCTGTCATCGCATAAAGAGAAGCCAAGAAGCCAGCTATTATAATTATGATTATTATGATAAAAGTAATCTTATACATACCTATGTATGTGTATATGTATATATATATATATATATATGTATATATATATATATATATATATGTATGCATGTATGTATGTATGTATGTATATATTTGTTGTTGGAAAATGTGGTTGGAAAAGATTAATATTTGTGTACTGGGGACCACTCAGTGTGTGTATAATACTTTCCCACGCGTACATACTCGTACTACCAATTGTACTATCATAGCGTGGATGGGTTAAACATAAAAGTCGTGTATATGTAACTCGAGCATACAAATATAAGAAACTGTGCTCATCTTATATCTGTCTTGATAGCGCAGTGGTTTAAGTCACTGTTCACTTGGCACGTCTCAGCTGAGTTTGAGTCCTTGGCTTGACTACGTATCAGTTTCCGTATATGTTTCCGTCGAGCTCCTTGTCAGTCTCGATCGTGATGGCATGGAATTGAAGTGAAAAATTAATGTGCGTATATATATATATATATATATATGCGTAAATAACCACTAGGAAAAAGTAAACTAACGAAGCAGAGCGCTTTCGTGTAATTACATCTTCAGTGCAGATACAAAGAAGGAATTATAAGATGAAGAAACAAGGTACAGAATATATGACATAGTGAAGAGGGCATTCGGAGAGGTAGTGGAAGAAGTACACGTGACGGACGCATGGGCCGTCCTGGTATATGGAGTATTTTGAAACCAAAATTTTAAGTAAGATCATTCCCCCCAACATTACATGGATGCGGTACATTGATGACATCCTATGTCTGTGGCCCATTCAAGATAATGTAAATGATTTTTTATGTAAGCTTAATAATTTGGTCAGTTCCATTAAGTTCACGGTGGAGATAGAGAAAGAAGGCGTTTTGCCTTTCCTTGATTGTAATATCTACCGCCGTGAAAGTGAGTTGAAGTTTAGTGTATATCGCAAACCAACCAACGTTTGTTCATATATACACTATTATTCCTCACACCCTGATGGCGTGAAGGTCTCTGTTTTCTCGTCGATGTATCTCAGGGCCCTACGCATTTGCAGCCCAGAGTACATCGATGATGAAATAAGATGTATTTACGACATTGGTACTAAGCTACAATACCCCACACATGTTCTTGATAAATCTTACAATCGTGCTAAAAGGACATTTTACAACCTTAGGTCAACTCAAACTTTCAATATGAATAACTTGCTAATTTTACCGTACCAAGAGAACCTGCAAAATATTCCAAATATGTTACGTAAATTTAACATTAATGTAGTTTTCAATAACAAGAACACTGTAAGACAACTGCTCATAAATAATTCTGTCAATAGTAATAAAGGGTGTGTGTACAAAATACCTTGCAAATCATGTAATCAGTTTTATGTTGGTCAGACTGCTAAAGCACTCACAACACGAATTAATCAACATAAGAAATACGTTAGAGAGGGAAACCAATCTAGCGGTATATTCAACCACATGAACCATTTTAACCACCCAGTTGACTGGGATAACGCTAAAGTCATCACATACAACAACAACATAACAGAAAGAAATTTAATTGAATGCAGTTTGATCAAATCTAGTAAGGGGATAAATGTTAATCTTCATCAAGGTTTGTACAAATTAGATAGTTTTATTTCTCATGAAATTTCAAAATTGTTTGAATTGTAATATAAATTATGAGCAGTTGTCCCATACTTGTTGGTTACCAGGACGGCCCAAATGTCCCATACTTGTTGGCTACCAGGACGGCCCATGCGTCCGTCACGTGTACTTCTTCCACTACCTCTCCGAATGCCCTCTTCACTATGTCATATATTCTGTACCTTGTTTCTTCATCTTATAATTCCTTCTTTGTATCTGCACTGAAGATGTAATTACACGAAAGCGCTCTGCTTCGTTAGTTTACTTTTCCTAGTGGTTATTTACGCATTTGTGAACACACGCTCCTAGTGTTTTTATTGCATATATATATATATATATATATATATATATATATATATATATATATATATATATAGATATATATTATATAGAGAGCGTGATTTCGAAATGTTCATGTTGGGCTGATATTCAATGATATATATATATATATATATATATATATATATATATATACATACTAGTTCATATATTTCCTGCTTGCATCACCACATGGACGAGAACATGAACACATCGTCTCCCACAAGTTCGGGATGCCTGAACAAAAATTGACAGCAGCCGCCTCATTTCCCTCACTGGAGCCATGGGTGTAAGAAGAGCCATGGTGATGGTGCCAGGTCTATCCTCCACTTGTACCTCCATAAATTCCCTCTTTGTTCACACAGAAGGAACGGCGTGACCCCGTCGCTAATGTGGTCTTGTTTTGTTTTCATACGGCGTGACGTAATCACGACTTATGACGCCACAAGTGTCTGCCGCTCCGGGAGGACTGCGTCTCCCTTCTGCCATTTCCTATTGGTGAGGTTCTCTCAGGAGACCCCGCGGAGCAATGGTCAGTGTTACTCCACTTTCGAACGCGGGAGTTGTCAATGTCACATGAGCAGTAATGAGGCATGTGCCACCAGGACCAGTAAATGGCACTAATCCACACTATTATGAGCTCCCTCTAAAGTGCCACGACGTTGGCATCCGCGAACGGTCACGAAGGGTCACCACGCTGACACTGTCGCCGGCACTGGGGTCACAAGAGTCATGGTGGTAAATGTCAGACCCGCAAACCTCAAAAAGAAGAAGAAAAAGTTATGGTGGTGGAGTGCGCTTGCTTTGTTCGCACGCCAACTGTAAGGCCATTGTTTCTATAGCACGGTCGTGGCTTCCCTCCCGATCCCCTGTCCTCCCTTTCTGCAACGGTGGACACCGGAGGTGTAGTATACTATTGTCGCAAAACAGTCATTAAAACACGCCGGACACTCCACGTCCACTTTGTACCATTCAAATAACCTTGCCTAGCCTTGTGAGGCCGCCGTGATGCTGTGAAACATAGAACAAAGAGTGTGATATGTGCCACAAGACTGCAAGGCTTATCCGAGGCGAATTACTTGGTAGGACCGTGTCTTCGTGTAACCAGCTGCAGTTTCATGGTCCACTACAGGACCCCCGGCCTGTTATATACCTTTTAAACTCCCTATGTCGAGTGAGGTACATGGGGCTGTACTGTCCCCACAGTGGGTAGGCCGCTCATGCATCGGCTGTCATCACCACCCAACCTCACTCACCACATCACATTTCACCGGAGTACTATCGTCGTCGATCGCCGACGGATCGCCATAAAGGGGTTATCACACTGGGCTATTTTTCCGGCATAAAATCACTGTGGCAAACTATTTTGTTTTCTCAACACAAATACACAGAATGTCATTTGATAAGCTGGAGGGAAATTTATTTTCCTCTGGCATATCAAATTCCTTTCCGAAAGCTGCGGGCCGCAAGTCTTCTCGAATAGTTAGAGGGAAAATAGCGCAGTGTGTTAACGCCTTAAACAATAAGCATCGGGCCAGTAAATCTGAACTCGTATGTTTTCGAATGGCTGACCCGGGAGACACCAGCCGATCACGGCTAGTTACGTCATCCCAAGCCCACCTCCCTGCATGTGTGCGTGTGCGCTTATGCACGCGCGTGCTTGGTCGTCGTGCTAGGAAGGGCTCCCATGGTTCTTTAGCTCGTCGGGGTTATTGAGGGACACATCTCCCGACGAAGGAGAGCCTGTGTGACCTCCGACTCTGGTCTGTTTACGTGTTGAAGCCTGGTGGGAATGGGGGTGAGGGGTAGGAAGAGCTGGGTAGGGAGGGAGGGAGAGGCTGCCAAGATTTTTTTTCAAGACTCATGGATCTCTCGGTGGATTCGGCGCCCTCATTGGACCCGGTGTATGTAATTCACCATGGTCTTGGATCACGTGTTGGACTCGTGATCGACAGCTATTACCCTCCCGGATGAGAGTTCAGAGCTCTTGTGTGCGTGCGTGTGTGTGTGTGTGTGTGTGTGTGTGCGCGTACCTGTGTGTGTGTGTGCGTACCTGTGTGTGTGTGTGTGTGTGTGTTTGTGCGTACCTGTATGCGTGTGTGTGTGTTTGTGCGTGAGTGTGTTTGTGCGTGCCTGTGTGTGTGTGTTTGTGTATGTGCGTGCCTGTGTGTGTGTGTGCGCGCGCGTGCATGCCTGCGTGTGTGTGTATACGCGAGCATCTGTGCGTGTGTGTGTGTGTGTGTGTGTGTGTGTGTGTGTGTGCGCGCGCGCGCGCGTGCCTTTGTGCGTGTGTGTATTATTCTCCCGAATCGGGGTCCTTCTACAGTACAATGTTTGCCATCTTTGTCCCCTTCATTACCGTGACTTAAGGAGTTATCACACTGGGCTGTATTTTCTTACGACGGTTGGATCGGATTTGCAGCCCACAGCTTTAGAAAAGGAATCTGAAATGGTGGAAGAAAATAACTTTCTCCAGCATATCAGATGACATTCTAATTATTTTTGTTGGGTAAACAAAATAGTTTGCTATAGTAATTTTAAGGCGGAAAAAAATCTGAATGTAGGCTGTACCGTCGATGAATTGGAGGTTGGAGGAAAAAAATAGCCCAGTACGATAACGCCTTTAAGGAGGCAAAATAGCGGCGTCGCCACGAAGGTCCTCAATCCCTTTCGCCGTCCCGGTCTCACGTCCCCCCCCCCCACACACGCCCATCATCTCTCGTGCTCTTACAGCGTCTTTCACGGTTTCACTCCCACAGGTCTCTCACGGTTTCACTGCCACAGGTCTCTCACGGTTTCACTGCCACAAGCCTTTCACGGTTTCACTGCCACGGGTTTCTCACGGTTTCACTACCACGGGTCTCTCACGGTTTCACTGCCACAGGTCTTTCACGGTTTCACTGCCACGGGTCTCTCACGGTTTCACTGCCACAGGTCTCTCACGGTTTCACCGTCACATGTATCTCACGGTTTCATTGCCACATATCTCTCATGGTGTCACCGCTACTAGTCTCTCACTGTTTCACCGTCACAAGCCTCTCAAGGTTTCACAGCCACAGGTCTGTCACGGTTTCACTGCCACATATATCTCACGGTGTCACTGCCACATGTCTCTCACGGTTTCGCTACTACAGGTCTCTCACGGTTTCACCATCACATGTCTCTCACGGTTCCACTACCATAGGCATATCATGGTTTCATTACCATAGATTCTCTCACAGTTTCACCGCCACAGGTCTCTCACGGTTTCACTGCCACTGGTCTCTCACGGTTTCACTGTCGTAGGTCTCTTGGCACCATAGATTTTAGGTCTCACTGTTCAGGATCTCACGGCAAAGACCTCCCCACCTTCTTCCTATCCTTCAGAACCGACGCCCTTAACATCTCGTAAGATCACGGTTCCCAGAGAAAGTGCTGATCACATCTTTATTTTCATCTGCCTTGTATGTCTCCTTTTCATCACCGACCCCTCTTCAGCGCGAAATTGCTCACCTCCCCCCCCCAGGATAGAATCATTGGGTGATTCAGGCAAGGTCATCATATCAAGACAGCAGGGGAAGACTCATAGCAAAGGATTCAAATTGGACAAATTTAGGTTTAAGAAGAAAATATGCAAGAACCGGTTTACCAAAAGTGTGATGAACGAATGGAATAGACTCAGTATCCGTGTAGTGAGAGCTGAAATTATCGGTTGTTTTAAGAGAATGTTAGATAGATATGGATAGGGATGACAGGCGGTGGGGGACATGGAACTGTCTAGTACAGTCCTTATGGTCTCTTGCAGTTTCTTTTATTATTATTATTATTATTATTTTTATTATC
>NC_134818.1:34541346-34543846 GCF_046742065.1 Oratosquilla oratoria
TTACCTGTGCAAATAAACTAATATAATTAGTAAGTATATTTACTTAGGATTGGTATATTCCTATCCTTTTATTGCAATGGCAAATCTTTTGATGAATTTTTAATCCATAAAATCATTAACTGCCAACCTTGTGTAATTATTGGTGGCACGTGCCTGATACACACACACACACACACACACACACACACACACACACACCTCACACACACGCGCGCACGCACGCACGCACACACGCAGAAAACCAAAGCCGTTTTGGAAGAGTTGAATCATGTCCCTGGGGAGATCTGTTGGCGCAGTGGTTATCGTGCATGCCGAGCATCTTAAGGGCCTCACGTTCGGCACCGTCTACTCCTTCATAGCTGATGCAGCGCGCGCGCGCGAACAAGGGGGCTGCTTAGCTGGAAGCAGGAGCTTGCCCAAGGTCGGGCAATCAGGGCTCGGCCTCGGCCGCGTCCCTCCTTGCCTTCGAGTGAGCTCCCACCAGGAAGGATCAGGCTCCTTGGCATCTGCCTATATGAGGGTGGGTGGGTGGAGTAGCCTACATCTGTACACCACTGCGATGCAAAGGGAGGGTCTATCTATCTATATTATATATATATCACCCACCTTACCAGTCCACGTCCCCTCCACCTCCCCCCGTCTCTCTCTGTCTCTCTCCCCCTCCCCCCGTCTCTCTCTGTCTCTCTCCCCCTCCCCCCCGTCTCTCTCTGTCTCTCTCCCCCCTCCCCCCGTCTCTGTCTGTCTCTCTCCCCTCCCCCCGTCTCTCTCCGTCTCTCTCCCCCTCCACCTCCCCCCGTCTCTCTCTGTCTCTCTCCCCCTCTCTTTCAATCTTTCTCTCCAGGCTATTTTATTCGTCCGCAAGGCATCTCAACGGTAGCGGAGAGATTATGAATTCCAAGTGTGGAGGTCTCAATTTGTCTACAATGAGTTATGTGACTGTTTTGCTTAAACAGATGTTTCCTACTTATATCATGTGGTTGTTTTGACCCAAGAAATGTTTGTGACACAAGTCAGTCACGCTTGTGACAGATGTCGCTGTGGTGCATTGGTCTCCGACCTCGCCCTGGTTGTATTCCCAACGGCCTCGGTCATAGTTGAGCGCCTCCCGGTGTAACCCCCCCTCCCCTCATCCGTCACACATTCAACATTTTCGTCAAATGTTGTGATTTTGAAAAGCTGGAAGATGACTTCGCTTACAGTATTCTAGACTTCCCTAAGAACAATTCATCAATGTGTTTAATATTCGTATCGGATTGACTTCTCGGAGTTTGTCTTACTGTGAGGGCGCCGGCGTCAGCAAGTCGACGTTAGGGCGTCTGGCGCCAAGCCCGACACCCTCGCGCCGCGGAAGGCCTCTCAGGGAAAGGCAACAGGTCCATAGGGCCGCACCTTCCTTCCCTTTACCTGTGTAAACAAACACAGTCAGTCTGAACTTGTGTACAAAGGCTCTCCCAGGGTTAAAGAAAAAAAGTAGGGGAGGGGAAGGGAGGAAGGGAGAGAGGGTGTCCCATGATACCCTTTGCCACAGAGGGAGGGAGGGGGATACTAAGATGAATTAAATCACTTGGCGGCACCCAGAATAGAAACAAGGTGACAGTTCGATCCCTGCCGCGCACGAGTTGGACCGAGGGCACTGTTCATTATATTCCACACTACAATGTCGTCTGTAAGGGGGGACCGTCCTATCTTCTTGATATTGGGGAAGTTCGCGACATTCAACCGAATCAACGTGTGTTCATACACGAATCCCTTTTGATGTCTAATAAAGTTCAATTAAGCCCCACCTGTCACACCTACGCGACTCGAGTGAGTTCGTTTGAGTAAAAACGACTTCGGTTACGATTTGTTTATTTTTCGAAACTCCAAATGTCAAATCACCTTTGCCTCGTGTACTGAGAAGCTGAATGACAAACTAGAAGACGTTAAACCTAGACGAATATCAGACACATTGTTGAATTTTTCTTAGGGAAGTCTAGAATACTGTAAGCGAAGTCGTCTTCCTCTCTCAAATTCATAAATTTTGACGAGAATGTTGACTGTGACGGACGGGGCAGGGTCACCATCATCCGTCACACCTCCGAAGACGGCGGAAACCCGTCACAAACACTCTATTCTGTCTGTCGCCAGGCGATTTTATTCACGTGTGGCAAACCTCCCGCTGTCTGGAGTTAACCTCAAGACACCGTGTAACCCGAATAAGCCCTAATCCTGTTTAGCGAATCGAATCCGTGTCAGTTCGAGAGAGAGGTGGCACCTGCATCCATCCACCCATCCAGTCGAGTATACTCGTAAAGCCTCGAAATGACCAACGTCCTCCCCCTCCCCCCCTCTCTCTCTCTCTCTCTCTCTCTCTCTCTCTCTCTCTCTCTCTCTCTCTCTCTGTCTGTCTGTCTACCCTTCTTTACCTCTCTCTCTACATATCTCTCTCTTTCTCTTTCTCTCTCTACCTCCCTCTCTACCTCTTTCTCTACATTCTCTCTCTACATCTTTCTTTCTACCT
>NC_134818.1:34546346-34561346 GCF_046742065.1 Oratosquilla oratoria
ATATATATATAATATGTGTGTGTGTATATATAAAGAATGTAATTGTGCACAATATATACATATATATATATATATATATATATATATATATATATATATATATATATATATAATGAATATATATATGAATATATATATAAATATATATATATATATAATATATATATAATATATATATATATATATATAAATATATATATAAATATATATATATGAATATATATATATATACATATATATAAATATATATGTATGAATATATATATAAATATATATATATATATATATATATATATATATATATAAATATAAAAATATATAAATATATAAATATATATATATAAATATATATATATATAAATATATATACATATAAATATATATATAATATATATATATAATATATATATATATATATATATATATATAATATATGTGTGTGTGTGTATGGATGTATGTATGTATGTATGTGGTGGTAATTATGTAAATCCATGAACATAGCTGTCATCTTGACAGTGGTGGTGATGATATAATTAAAGGTGTATATGATAATTATGTAAATCATAGGAGACAGCTTAACATATGAAGAAAGCTCATTTTCTTGCCACCGGCCACCGTATAAAAAAAAATCAAGTTTTATATGACAGGAACTCATTTCTAATGTCGTTACTTTTTATTTTTCTTCGTTAATGTTGTGTGATTATTTATATACTTTGGTGTAATTATCTACCCTTTTGTTTGTGTCTTAGGCATCCCGCACACGGACGCAACCAGTTGCATGAAACCGATCGCAACGGATGCCTCCACTGTGAAAGTAGTATTCCTTGCACTGTGTGGACATGGACACAATTTTCCTTTATTGTTTCAGAAATGCAGGTACTTGATTCCTTGTGGGCAAACGTACAGGGAATACTACTTCCACAGAGTTGTAGCCATCTATTGGGATCGGTTTCATGCTACTGGTTGCGTCGGTGTGCGAGTTGCTTTAGTCAACTTGGAATTTTCCCAATCGCACGTAATCATATCTTTGTTAGTCAGATGTATCGATTGCAGGAGGTGTTGCCTTTCCTCTGTTTATCACTGGATAGTCATAAGAGACAATAAATATATGGTATTGTGATTAAGGGGTTCACGTATTTAAGAAAGAAAGAAAATGTTTTACATTCCTTTTAATGTCACTGGTGGTTATAAGAGATTAGAGATATGCAGTTTTTATTTATATGAATTAGAGAGGGAAATACATATATATATATATGTATATATATATATATTTATGTATATATATATATATGTATATATACATATATATATATAAATATATATATATATATATATATATAGAGAGAGAGAGAGAGAGAGAGAGAAAGAGAAAGGGGAGAGAGAGAAAGAGGGAGGGAGAGAGGAAGAGAGAGAAAAAAGAAATAAAGAGAAAGAGAGTTAACAAATATTGCTCTCTCGTCCTCAGAATGGAAAATGTCGAGTCCGTCAGTCTTTTCCAAGTTTGCATAGAAGGAAGGCCCAGTTCCACCTCCCCCTTGCTCTAGTGTCCTTGTGATTGGCTGGAAAGCGAATGACGTCATTGACATTGCAGCGGGAGGAAGGCCTCGTTCCCTCGTCGAGGTACAATTGATGTCACTCATGAGGACTACATTGGATGAAGGCGTCTCTCGTCAAGGGGTTATCACAACCCCGAAAATAGATACAGCTTAGATAACACGCTTTTAGAGAAAACTGAGTGCGAGAGGGACTTGGGAGTTCTAGTGAGTCCGGACCTTAAAACCAGGGAACAGTGCATTAGCGCCAGGAATAAAGCTAACAGACCATTAGGTTTCATTGCTAGGACGGTAATGAATAGAAGTGCAGAGGTAATTATTAAACTCTATCTTGCGATAGTTAGACCCATCCTTGACTATGCGGTACAGTTTTGGTCTCCGTCCTACAAAATGCACATTAATTCACTAGAATCAGTACAGAGAAGAATGACCAAAATGATACATGGACTCGGAAATTTGCCTTACGAAGAGAGGCTTAGGCACCTTAACTTACACTCTCTGGAAAGACACAGAGTGCGGGGTGATCTAATAGAGATGTTCAAGTGGATCAAAGGTGATGCAAACAAGGTCATCATATTAAAACAACAGGGCAGGACTTGTAGTATTGGTTATAAACTGGACAAATTTAGATTTAAGAAGGAAATAGGCAAGAATTGGTTTACTAATAGGGTGGTCGACGAATGGAATAAAATTAGTAACCATGGAGTAAGCGCTGAAGCTATCAGTTGTTTTAAGAAACGATTAGACAACTTTATGGATGGGGATGACAGGTGGTGATGGATATGGAGCTGCCTAGTGTAGGCCTTATGGTCTCTTGCAGTCTTCTTCATTCTTATGTTCTTATGTTCACACTGGGCTGTTTGTCCTCCAAACCTTCGGTTAATCGTTGGCACCGCCCTTCTCCAGAAGATTTTCCACCGTAAAATCACTGTGACAAACTATTTTGTTTTTTCAACCATTTACTCAATTGACATAATGGAGGATTTTTTTTTTCCTCCAGCATATCAGATTCCTTCCGGAAAGCTGCGGGCTGCAAATCAACCCCAGCAGTCGGAGGAAAAATTACCCAGTGTGATAACGCATTTACATCTTAGACATCTACGAATATGTTTGCACGTCGTAATGAACTAAAGTTAGACCACTAGCCATTGTAGTGTGTGTGTGTGTGTGTGTGTGTGTGTGTGTGTGTGTGTGTGTGTGTGTGCACGTATGTATGTATATATATGATGGAGAGGGCAACTACACCATGCCCCTACCTTTTAGGCCTCTGATGTGATGAGAGAGAGAGAGGAGAGAGGACGGAGAGACAGAGTTGGATAGATAAAGAGAAGGAGAGAGAGAGAGAGAGAGAGCGAGCCGATCGTGCGCCCTGCAGGATCCTCGATATCCGCGTCGCTCTTGCTGTTGTCTGTTCTGGTTACCGCTGATACATGTCCCGGAATACAGGCCTCTTTGTGCGTGTGTGCGTGCCAGGGATGTCTGCGTGTACGTGAGTGTGTGTGTGTTTGTGCGCGTGTATGTATGTGCGTGAGTGTGTGTGTGTGTGTGTGTGTGTGTGTGTGAGTGTGTGTGTGTGCGCGCGCGCTTGTGTTTACACTTAGCACACGAGTTGCATGTATGGATTTTGTTAGGTGAATGGTGAGGGAGGCAAGATGTAAATGTATACAAATCAGGGAGAAAATGCAATGTGTGTGTGTGTGTGTGTGTGTGTGTGTGTGTGTGTGTGTGTAAGCATATTGCATCGGTTAGATGTTCAGCGAGAGAATCTCGACCAGGTATCCTATTTATTTATTATTTCAATTATTTATCTATCTATTGTTTATTTATTTACTTATTTTGAACGGGGCATTCATTTGAACAGTGACGGTTGGTGATGGCGGCGGCAATGAAGTAAAGGTGTTATCACACTGGGTAATTTTTCCTGCGACCGTTGGGACAGATTTGCAGCCTGCAGCTTTGGGGAAGGAATCTTCTATGTTGGAGGAAAATAGATTTCCTCCAGCATATCAAATGACATTTTACGTAAATTGCTGAGAAAACATAATAATTTCCATACTGATTTTACGGTGTAAAAGGTTCTGGAGGTGAGCGGTACCGCCGATTAATCGAAGGTTGGAGGAAAAATAGCCCAGTGTGATAGCGTCTTAATTCGGCAGTGATTGCGCCCCACGTTCAGAGGTGCTGCTGAAGGGGATCCACGGAAGACCTGGTGGTCACAGGTGGCGGCACACTAGGCTAGCATGCTACTTGGTTTTGCTACTTAGCTTGAGTAGAATCAACTTGGGTTACAATATTCTAGACTTCCGTTAGAACATTTCAATAATGTGTCTATCTTTTGCATTTTAGGTTGAACTTCTCTTAGTTCTTCTCATTCAGCTTCTCATTCTGTGACGCAAGAGTAATTTGACATTTGGGAATTTGAAAAAAAAAAATCGTAACCGAATCAAGTCGTTTCTACTCAAACGAAGTAGGAAAAGCAAGTAGCATGCTAGCGGGGGCAGGTTCTGGGGGGAAGGTGCAGTGAAGTCTCGGACCAGTAAAGAGACAAACATAAATGTGGGAGAACTGGGGGGGAGGAGTGATGTGGGAGTACGGATGGGAGTTCTGGGGTTGGGGTGGGGAGGAGACTGATGCTAGGGGGATTTGGGAGTGGGGAGATGTAAAGTGGGAGATCGTTATTGTATCACGCTTCCCCCCCCCCCCTTTCATCAGGTGATAAGTGTGGCAGGATAATTTCATTCGTCCTTCAGAGTTAGAGAGGGGACGGAAGGAATGAGGATAAAAGAGAGAGGGAAAAAGAGAGGGAGAGGGAGAAAGGAGAGAGGCGAGACTATCAAAAAAGAAAATAGAGATTGAGAATGGATAGAGTGAGAGAGAGAGAGAGGGGGAAAGAGAAAGAGAGAGAGTTTATTTTTATTTTGCAGTTGGATCCACACATATGAAAATACAATTTATAAAATTGTGAGGACGACACAATCTTTTTTTTTTAACTTGTTTCCATTGTGGTCCTCTTAAAAACAAAGAATCCGGATACAATTAAACAAGAAGTAACATAACTAAGAACAGAATATGTTAAATCACAATAAGTACTTAAAATACTAATCATTGACATGACTTATTATGCAGAGAAAGAAAAACTAATGTTTATAGCTAATATCAGAACGTGTTAATCATAATAAGTACTTAGAAATATCTTTGACATAACTCATTATGTAAGGAAAGAGAAAATAACTAATGGCACCTGAAGTATTAAAGAAAATATAGTAATGACACAACAAAAATAAGAATAACAATAAGAATATGACAATAATAATACTGATACATGAGTAATACTGATATTGACAACTTTCGTAAAAAATCTAATTCAAACAAAAATTTACTAGAACTATAATAGCTGCTTTCAGATATATATATTTTTATATATGGTAAAGTATGCATGAGGAGAGAACAAAGCATAGGACGTAACTATCAATTGAAAACTGAAAATATTTTTAATCTGACTCTTAATGATATTTTTTGTTGGTAAGACTCTTATGTTTGAAGGGAGGTTATTCGTGTGGTAAAAGTTGTTTTTACAGAAGGAACCAGAGTGTCTGAATTGGTAGCAGCCTGAGCTGTTTCTGATGCCATGATGTACTACTGGCTGGTTGTTATATCTTAGGTACTTTGGATCATTATTGCTGTAGATGTTGTATAAATGGTTTAGCTTCAGTTGTTTAATGCAATAATCAATAGGCAACATTCCCACTTTTACAAAACCATCAGCTTCTATATGGCTCCTGTAAGTCAAGTCAAATATAAATCTCAAGATTTTATTTTGAGCTACCTGGAGTCTAGACTGATATCTTTTGGAAATTCCACTGTACCATAAGCTACAAGTATAATCAAAATGGCTTTGAATGAGTGCACACACCAGCAATTTCTTGTTTTTTTTTTTAATAAAAATTTCTGTAATTTCTGTACAAATATTTGGGTTTGAGCATTTAGTAAGTACTCTATCAGCTATGACCTCTCCAGACAAAATTTGGTCTAATCTAAGGTCACTCTTAAGTAGGCAACCTGTTGTTTAGTCTCTTTCATTGTCACCACATTTGATCTTTAAACCATCATTCTGCTTTAGTTTACGGCTGGATCCAAACAATATAGATTCTGTTTTACCAAAATGTAACGACATTTTATTATCAATTAGCCATTCTTGTACAGCAGCAAGCTCATTGCTTAGAACCTACTCTATCTCTGATGTATCCTTGCCTGAAATAATCAAAGCAAGATCAACTGCATAAAGCAGAATTTTACAATCCATAACTGATATATCGTTCATATATATCAGAAATAGAAGCGGTCCCAAGACTGACCCCTGAGGCACACCACAGGCAACATTACATTCACAGGGATTGGAATTGTTTGCATTAACGACTTGTTTTCTGTCAGCTAAATGAGATCTGAACCAACAAGTGCCTTTTGAAGGTCTAAAAGAACCATACCAGTATATCTACCCTTATCACATTTTTGTGTAATGTAATCATGTATGTAAATCAAACAAGTATCAGTTGAATATCCTGTACGGAAACCTGATTGAAGTTCATACAGAAGATCATTTTCCACAAGGAAACCATTCAGTTGTATGTATACAATCCGTTCAAGAGAGAGAGAGAGAGAGAGAGTAAAAGATGATGGGGACCACGATTGATGGGGAAGGACATAAGGAGAAAGGAGGTAATAAAGAGGTATGGGGAAGGAGGTGTGGGACGAAAGGGACTAGGTGGGAGGGATGGGCAGGTCAGGGGCGAAGGGGAGTTGGGGATTGAGGGTTCAAGGGGAGGATGGGGGTGGGGGCTACACAAAGGCCACCTTCACAGGTCGGCTACAAAGGTGTGCGTTGTCTCTTGTTGTGTCGTATAGACGTTCCACTCACGCAAAGTATGTGCACATACATGCCTTAGAAAGGCCATATATGTGAGCGCATACTTAACATATTTGGGCACGCGAGTGCGAACACACACACACACACACACACACACACACACACACACACATACATACATACATATATACACAAATACAGGAATAGGTACACACACACACACAATATATATATGTAATTCAGAGCTGGGCGCGTTACCGCCGGACAGGTAGTGCATTACCGTCAATGCGTTACCAATTTTGATTTCCCTTAGAATTATTTTAATGTAAAAAAAAAAAAAAAAAAAAAATGGAGAAGTGTTTACTTCTTTCGAATATTTTCAATGAAACAATACCTAAAGTACAACATTGATATTCCCTATTCTAAAACATAATATAATCAGAGCTGGGCACTTGCGTTACTGCGTTACTAACGCACTACATGTCCGGCGGTAACGCGCCCAGCTCATAATATGTATATATATATATATATATATATATATATATATATATATATATATATATATATGTGTGTGTGTGTGCGTGTGTGTGTGTGTTGTGATTCTGTCATCTCTCTCCCCCCTCCTCGTCCCCTCTCCCTCTTCCCCCCTCCCCCCTCGCCCTGTCCTCGGATAAATTCCAAGGACATCACTATCTTTCCTTATTTCTCTGACCTATTGCGCAAGCGCCGGGGCGTCGCCGGTGAGACAGAATCCTTCGTCGCGCCTCTTGCCTTCAAGCGAACACCAACACCCCCCCTCCCCCTACTTTATCAGCATATGTTTATATGTACAACGCACACGCATGCAACTACACACACACACACACACACACACACACACACACACACACACACACACACACTCACACACACACACACACACATGCACACACACATGCACACACACACACATGCACACACACACACACACACACACACACAAACAAACACACATGCACATACACACACACGCGCACACGCACACACACACACACACACACACACGCACGCACACACTAACCACCTCTCATGGCGCTGTGGTTAGAGCTCTGGCCTGCCACTACGGAGGTCCGGGTTCGACCCTCGCCCGGGGCTGAAATAATATCAGTATCGCAGCGCTGAGGGGTGTTACTCTAACTCTCGTGGGCGAGGAGTTGGGGGTGTGTGTGTGTGCAAGGTCATAGCATTACACACACACACATGCACACACACACACACACACACACACACTCACTCACACAAACACACTACGGCGGTCCGGGTTCGAATCTCGCTCAGGGCTGAAATAATTTCAGTATCGCTGCGCTGCGGGTTGTTACTCCAACTCTCGTGGGCAGGGAGTTGGGGGGTGTTTGTACGTGTAAGGTCACATTGTTACCCATAGATCAGCCATATGAACTCTGAGCTCTCCTCCGGGAGGGAATTACCTGTCGATCACGAGTCCAACACGTGATGCAAAACACATGCACACATACACATGTACATTCAATGACACACACGTGCAGAAATAGAGAGCGAGAGAGGCGGAGGAGGGAGAGAAAAAGATATAGAGGGGGATGAAAGCGATAAAGATAGAGGAAAAAGAAAGAAATAGGGCAAAAAAACGGATGGGAGAGAGAGAGAGAAAGATAGAGGAGAAACAAAAAGATAAAAGAGAGAGATAGGATAAAGAAAGAGAGAGAAAGAGAAGGGTTAGAGGGGCGCCCGTGGATTCACCACCCTAGACCAGCCTGCCCTTTCTCCGCGCCCAGTAAGTTTTAATAAAATAATTACATTAGGTGACACTAGATGGTATTTGTTCATTCGGAGGACAGCAGAAATGAAATAATGAAATACTTTCAACAGTTGCTGTCACAAGTCTTGGTCGCCGCCAGCTCTTTGTATTACCTCTTTGTGTTACCAAGTTGTCGTGTTTTGAGAGGATTTGTGTGCTGATCTTGGATGTTAGCGCTGTGGGTGATTGCCTAGTGCAGGAGGGGTTCTCAACCTGGGGGCCATGGGGGCTCCCAAGGGAGGCAAAACCAGAATTTAAGGGGGGTCATGACCTGCTGTTACAGGTTAAACATTTCTATATAGTGTGGTGAATCTGAATAAAAAAAATCCATCACTGTCCAGGCAGTAGATAATTATGACCGTCAACTTTGTCAACTTGGTGTGGAAGGCAGAGATGGAGGAGTGAACTTGAGGGGACGACCGAGGATGAGATAGATGGATGGGGCGCAGGGGAGCATTGAGCAAGAGAAGGTCTATTGAGCAAGGAAGGAAAAAGGCAGGAGATAGGGATGAATGGGGAGTGACGGTGTATAGATGATAGTGTTATGCAAGGAAAGGAGAGGCGGGGGATGGAGGGTGGAGGATGCTTGTGTGTGTATGATATTTTGACGCAGCCTGAAGGGATTGCTCCCCGTCTTCTATCTCTCTGCATGAGGGGACGGAGAGGCGGGGGGTGGCCGACAAAGTGAAGCAGCCTTGCTGTGAATGTATTGTATTCTGCTACATTGCTTCTGGCCCAGGGCAGTGTGTGGGATACAGGGATGACCCGTCATCCAGGAGGAGCTGAGATGAGAGGGGGGGGGGAAAGGGTGGTGGATGGGAGTGGAATGGGTGAGAGTAGGCACGTGCTTGGCTATCTACCTTACAAAGAAAGAAAAAAAAGCTCTTGGTATATAGATAAATAGTCAACTTTGTAATAAAGCGAAAGGTTTCTGTTCAACATGTTATTGTTATTTCTATTATATATATATATATGTATATATATATATATATGTAATATATATATATATATATATATATATATATATACATGTATATACATATTCTTTTTTTTTGGCGGGGTGGGATTTGGGAGGAAATGAAGGGGAGCTACATGAATGTGTAGAATTCATGAAGGGGGAATGGAGTGGAAAAAGTCTAAGAGCCACTGTCCTAGATGTTAGCGTAGTGGGTGATATTTGGTGTGTCTAGTGGCCTCTAGCATCGGCTTTACACTCTCCGGCAGGTATGAGAATGAGCTCGGTTCACTCTTGTACACAAATGTAACGTAAACACTCTTGAATGCTGAAACATGCTTCTCGGCCTTTTTCCATTATGGTCATTCTACACTCCTCCCCCCACCCTCCCCCTTGCTCGCTGCCACTCCCTACAACGTGTTTACAACCATATGCCCTACTCAGGGCTCCCAGCTATTAAAACAGTATGTGTAAGCTCTCTAGGCCTTCTGGTGGGCTCGCTCGGCTGGGAGCATACGCTTGCATATGTGGACGTAAATGAAAACGCAGAGGGTGGTATAGTACGCCCAACGGTAGAGTTTCCCATGGGCGTAAAGGCGCGCACGCACGCCCCCCCCCCATTTATATATGTATATATATATATATATATACATATATATGCAATAAAAACACTAGGAACGTGTGTTTTATAAATGCAAGGTAACCACTTTAGAAAATAAACAAACGGAGCAGAGCGCTTTCGTATATTACATCTTCAGTGTAAATTACAAAGAAAGAGGGTACAGCAAACATGATATAGTATGACAAGAGCATAAGGAACTACACTAGGAGAGGTGGTGGACGAATTGTCCGGGCGTGGGTCACACGTCTAGCATTCTTACATTTGGTAATTGTTGGCTATTTCTTTACAGATATGATTATCTATCTTATACAATCCTAAGTTGAGGTTGAAGTTGTTATCATTTGTAAATTTAATAAGACAACTTTCAATTAAATTTCTTTCGACAATATTATTGTTGAAAGTAATCACTCTAGCGTTTTCCCAGTTGATAGGGTGATTAAAAGTGCTTAAATGTTTAAAAATGGCACTTACCTCATTCCCGTGTTTGTCAAAGACGTCTTTGTCAAAGACGGGAATGTACGAAAGCGCTCTGCTCCGTTTGTTTATTTTCTAAAGTGGTTACCTTGCATATATATATATATATATATATATATATATATATATATATATATATATATATATATATATATATATATATAAAATATACATACATACATACATGCACACACACACACGCTCATACACATGGGCAAACTCACGTAAGCCTGTATAATGGCCATGTACATATACACGGAACCAGCACCTCTCCCCACTCACCACGCCACACGCAAAGTGGCACTCGTAAAGCCTCGAAGTGGCAGGTGTCACAACAGTACCAGAGGAGTGCCAATAAACCTTACTGCCATACTTGGCGCGCCGTTCAAACACCTAAATATCTTTCAGTGTAATTTCAGTTTTTGTCTATGCTGACTGGGAGGAGTCGTGCCAGAATCGATTTTCAAGTGATCCAAAACCGGAGTGTGTGTGTGTATATATATATATATATATATATATATATATATATATAATTAGTATCACGTAGAAACCACTGTTGGAGTAGAAAAGACTGGAAACGGGGAATCTATATATTTCGATTGCAAACTGCAATCCTCTTCAGTAGATACAAATAAGAGAGAGAGCGTACTGTTTAAGTAGCACCCTTAACAAAAGAAAGGGGAACATGGGAAGATATCTCTACCCTGCAATCGAAATATATAGATTCCCCGTTTCCAGTCTTTTCTACTCCAACAGTGGTTTCTACGTGATTGACAAATGTGTGATTACATTTTTCACCTGTAATATATTAGTATATTCTCCTTGGTTCCTCAGTACAACATGCTTTCAGTGTCCCAGCTGGACGATTCACTTACCTGTCTGTGTAGGCGTAAGGTTTGTCTCCTTTTGTGAAATGGATTCTGTGAGTGCCAGTTGCTTTTAAATCAACTGGATTTTCTTTTCTTTGTGCAGTACGCATACACACACACACACGCACGCACACGGCGGTGCAGTGGTAGCGTTCGCAACCGCTAATCCAGCAGTCTGAATTCGATTTCCACCAGGGCTGAAATAATTTCAGCATCGCTGCACTGCGAGCCGGCACTCCAACACTCGTGGTCAAGAAGTTGGGGTTGTGTGAGTGTAAGATCACAGTATTACCCATAGATCCGACATATATGAGCTCTGAGCTCTCTTCTGGGAGGGTAATGGCTGTTGATCACGAGTACAACACGTGATCCAAGACCATGGTGAATGACGCACACCACACACACGCACACACACACACAAACACGACAGTTGTTACGCCATATATTTGAGGGGATAACACTTATGAGCGTCATAGGAATTAACACAGACTCTATTTAATCTCCCCGTAGTGAGGGGGAACTCTTTCTTTCTAACTAATAACAGACGATCTTTTTTAATCTGCATAGAGCACGTATCTTTTCCAGAATAATTTTGGGAGCATTCCTTTTCTTTTGGTTCACAAGAAATTAAGAAAAAGAAGAACGTTAGAAAGAAAAAAATGAATAGAGAATGCAATGAATGAAAGCCGCACGTGTTTTTTTTTTTTTTTTTTTTTCATAGCCGTCATCTTAGTGTTGCCAAATCCCCCTTTTCAGTATTCTCCTCGGAGTTGAGCATTGAAAATAGCCTAATCCTCTCGCTACGGGAGACGGCACGTATTCATGCTTTATCCCCGCTGCTGCCGCCGTGCGATTGTATTCAACAGGGGGAGACGAGACTTCAAAGGGGCAGTTTGCATGCAGCCTCATAATCTCTGTGACCTTTTGAGTCGTCAGCTAGAATAAGTAGTTCTCAGAACTACCTTCTTTGGCGGAAAATGGCTTGCACATATAATGTGGAAGTTTATCGGGGCCAGGGTGATTATGCTCTGTTTGTGTAAACTTTGGAGATTTTTGTTTGCGGGGAGAACGGTTCCGTTGGACGACCAAGGAACCTCTTTTATTCATTAATTTATTTGTTTATTTATTTTTCTTTTCTTTTTTGTGGTATGTGTGTACGCGCATATTTATGTGAAAAAGATATGAAGTCTTGAATGCGTGTACATTATTTTCATCATTATCATTTTCATTAGCATTAATAGAGAGAGAGTGGGAGAAAATTAACATAGACATTAATCGGGTAACATAAAGAATTGTCACCCCAGAACGCCCACATGAAGAATCGTCACCCCATGAGATCCCACCTGAAGAATTGTCACCCCAGTACGCTGGATATCAACAGTGGAATAAATATCAGGTTAGTTTAGGTTGAATGAGAGTTATGCTTATTGTCGTCAACTTATACGACCGAAGAATCGTAAACTCAAGATGGCGCACATGAAGAATTGTCACCCTAGGATAGCCCACTTGAAGAACTGTCACCCTAGGATGGCCCACTTGAAGAATTGTCACCCTAGGATGGCCCACTTGAAGAATGATCACCCTAGGATAGCCCACTTGAAGAATTGTCACCCTAGGATAGCCCACTTGAAGAATTGTCACCCTAAGATGGCCCACTTGAAGAATTGTCACCCTAAGATGGCCCACTTGAAGAATTGTCACCCTAAGATGGCCCACTTGAAGAATTGTCACCCTAGGATGGCCCACTTGAAGAACTGTCACCCTAGGATGGCCCACTTGAAGAATTGTCACCCTAGGATGGCCCACTTGAAGAATTATCACCCTAGGATAGCCCACTTGAAGAATTGTCACCCTAGGATAGCCCACTTGAAGAATTATCACCCTAAGATGGCCCACTTGAAGAATTGTCACCCTAAGATGGCCCACTTGAAGAATTGTCACCCTAAGATGGCCCACTTGAAGAATTGTCACCCTAAGATGGCCCACTTGAAGAATCATCACCCTAGGATAGCCCACTTGAAGAATTGTCACCCTAAGATGGCCCACTTGAAGAATTGTCACCCTAGTATGGCCCACTTGAAGAATTGTCACCCTAGGATGGCCCACTTGAAGAATTGTCACCCTATCGAAGTCTGGGGTGACGATTCTTTGTGATCCGATGAGACAATATAAAGAAGAACAAGTGGAAAAGCCGCGCGAGACTCGTGGCAGGGCCCCGCCCGCCAGGAGGTTCCATTCGTCTTCGTGGACACCCCCGCCGGTAGCTGAGGGAGCGAAGGTATAATGACACTGGGCTCTTTCTCCTCCGACTGTAGGTGCAAATTTGCTTTCATGAAAGAATCTGATATGCTAGAGGAAAATAAGACTCCTCCAGCATATCAAATGATATTCTTTGTGAATTGTTGAGAAAACAAAATAGTTTGCCATAGTGAATTTACGGCGGAAAAAATTTCTGGAGGTGGGTGGTACCGCCGATTAATCGGAGGTTGAAGGAAAACAGCCCAGTGTGATAACCCCTTAATGAAGACGTAGGGCAAGGCGGCGGTCGGGCGCGCTCTACCCCAGGACCCTCTCGGTTCAATCCAAACTCGTTAAAGAAAAAAAAAAAGTCCTTAATTATCGGCACTTGGCTCGACAACCCCCGCTTGACGCCACTCTTGTTAACAAGGTGACACGATGTCTCCCGACACCCACCACCACCGCCGACACCCACCCTAGATGTCTTATAACGTGACACCCTGGCACTCTCGCAGTTCAATGATATCACGTTCCCACCCGTGATCCCAAGGTCCCATTATGGTCTTCGATCGCGGCCCGATAGCGTCCCCCAGGATAGAAGCGCTAGTGAGTTGTCGGGGACGAAATGCAATACCACTAGCACAGCCACTGCCACTTCCACTACCGTTGCCACCACCAGCACTGTCACCTCCATCACCACCATCATTACCACCTCTGCCACCAGTTGTGCAAACACACACACACACGCTCGCACACACACACACACACACACACACACACACACACACACACACACACACACACACACACACACACAAGCGCGTGCACACATGCAGACATCATAAAGTTGTCACTGGACTACTAAATGGCCTGAATGTACATTTAGACGAGGGTGGAGGGGGAGGTGGAGGTGGTGGCGACTGTCGTGGTCGTGGTGGAAGCAGCTGAAGTGACGATCTTGTATTTCGTCACCGATAGTTCACCAGCATTTCTTGTGCCCTTGGGGACAATATGGCGCCGAAATCAAAGACCCTGTGCAAGAATCACTTTAATTATGGATCACGTGCTGCACTCGTGGTCGACAGCTATTAATCTCGCAGATGTGAGCTCAGAGTTGGTTTTGTTCGAGATGTGGGTAATGCTGTTACTTCTCACACACAGATCCGCACGCGCGCGCGCACACACACACACACACACACACACACACACACACACACACACACACACACACACACACACACACACACACACACACACACACCATCCTCCTGCACAAGGAGGGCAGTAACGACCTGTATTATCAGTGATCGCTTTTCAAACCGGGTACATAATTCGTACTCGGGACCCCAAGCGTAGGACTGAAACGCTAACCACTGCACCAGCAAACTGTATGCGTGTGTGTACGCATGTGTCTGTGTGTGCGTGCAATAATAGTAATAAAAAATAATGATAATGATGATAATAATAATGATAATAATAATAATAATAATAATTGGCTTATTGGCGTTTACAGCCATACAGAGATACACTGAAAATATACATTTTGTGTAAATCTAAAAGTAGTCTGTTTTGAGTGCATAATGTGCTAGACGGTCTTATCTACAAATGTCTG
>NC_134818.1:34566346-34591346 GCF_046742065.1 Oratosquilla oratoria
GTAACTCCAGGTGATTTATGGACATGCTGTGACCTCACACACGTAGACTCAATCACGTGTGTGTGTTTGTGTGTGTGTGTAACTAGTTGTAGTATACATGCAAAGAGTAGCTTTACAATATACCATACCTAGTCTCACTCATGTACAGTTCCAAATTAATTTATATCCTCGATTTCCAGTTATGGTTTTAGACTAAGTTGGAGCTATGCATGAATTTGAAGCTAGGTATGATAAAGAGGAAAGTAGGAGACGGGACCCTACGAGCGTTGTCCCTTGGTCTATATTAATAATATACCTAATAGTTGTATTCTAGAAATAACAGATAAGCGCAGTTTCCCAATAGTATCATCGCAAAGTTTGCTCAAATTTATGTAGAGTATACAACTTTTGATGAAATACAATATACTTATTTGTACTTCAATGTACCTGATATTTTTCAAGTACAAGTCTAAATTCAAGTATAATTGGACCTCAGCAGTGGCAGCCCTCGACGCTAACCACAGCACCAACAAGTTATGTGTGTGTGTGTGTGTGTGTGTGTGTGTGTGTGTGTGTGTGTGTTTACCTAGTTGTATTTTGCGGGAAGGGGAGCTACGCTCGTGTGTGTGTGTGTTTGTGTGTGTGTTTGTGTGTGTGTTTGTGTGTGTGTGTGTGTATGTGTGTGTGTGTGTGTGTGAATGATGAATAATTATAATAATAAGTTTATTGAGTTAACAGTACTGACAATGTGCAATTTGTGTTAATATTAGAACTAGTGTCATGAGTGTGTGTATGTTGCTTCTTTGTCTCTAAGCTGGGCATTGGGCAGAGGACAGGGATAGCCCTTCATCTAGGAGCGAAGATGAAAGGGAAATAGGAGTGAGATGGTTGGAAGTTGGTGCGTGCCTTGGCTGTAAGAGGGAAGAAGCATATTGGTGTATAGATAGTGTGTGTGTGTGCTTGTAAGTTGATAAAGTAACGGAGAACCTTTAACTCCCTTATCTTATCTCTCTGTGAGTCCCAGGAGGGGTCTTTACTCGTCGAAAGTATTTCCTCTTGATAAGGAGAAACGACGACAGGCAGAAAAAAAAGGGGCCAGCAGTTGCGCTGTCAATTTCATGTTTATCTAAACGTGGCGAAGACTATTCAGTTTGCAATTCCCACACTTAACTAAATTAAAGTTTTCACGAAAAATATAAAGACATAAAGAATGGAGGAGAGTGCAAGGGATCATAAGGCCTACGCTAGGCAGTTCCATATCCCTTACCTCCTGTCATCCCCATCTTCTCTTACAACAAGCGATAATTTTACTGTCCACGACACAGTTACTACGTCTGTTCCATTCGACAACCACTGTTGGTAAACGAGTTCTTGTTTATTTCCTTCTTAAACCTAAGAAAGATGGGGAACTATAATTCAGTAAGAACGTGAGATTTATAATCCAAACTTCAGCATAAAAATGGAGGAAGTCTTTGCCTCGTTTCGGTCTTGATAAATGCCGATTTAACATGTTAAACAGAGGGTTAAATAGAAAAAAATGTTAAATGGACTATGGACTACCTAGGACACCACTCGTGGAAGAAAAGCCTATAGGGAAATAAAATAATACTTTTATGTAAAAGGGGATATTGCCACTGAACAATTTTAAACAGGTTATCACACTGGACTATTTTTCCTCCAACATCCTACCTCCAACCTCCATTTGAATAACTAGAATATGATTTGCCTTACAGAAATCTAGACTTCTTTAAGAACGTTTCAAGAGTATGTCTAACATTCGTATAGGCTTACAATATCTAAGTTCATCATTCTGCCTTGCTGTATACCAAGGAAAGATAATTTGATATTTGAAAATTTGAAAATACAAATGTTGTAACCGAAGTCGTTTTTATTCCAACGAACTCTCAACGGTCAGTGCTGGTAAAGCCCGTGGAAGCCCAATGTGATAACCCCACAAGGGGTATCTATTAGGGCTTGTATCGTGGCTCTGGAGACATATATAAAGTGACTGGTCTCGCTCACCTGTCTCCCTTTATAGATTTCCCTGTGGCCCACAGGGATTGATTTCATGGAATGGACATCTGGTCTTGGCATGCGCACACGAGTGCGGTCTTCCTCAACTGAATGTAATTGCCTGGCGGCGGCCGGAATGAAGATGCAATTCGTAAGCCGAAGAAAAAAAGGTTGAGTTAATTAAGGTCTTACGAAATACAAATAACGTTGGAATTTCCTAAAAGGAAAAAGAAAGAAAAAGAAAGAAAGAGAAAGAAAGAAAATAAATATATTACAAAGGATTGCAAAGGGGGAGCATACAGACAGGAGACCTTTTGGTCCATACCTAGGTCGGATGCGAAACAAAATCATAAAAATAATAAATTAATAAATAAAAACTATAATAATGTAAATAACAAATAAAATACATAAACAAATGCATAGGTATAGTTAAATAATAAACAAACAGGTAAATAGTAAATAATAATAAATTTACATATAACTAATGATAAATGAAAATCAGACAAATTATAAAACAAAAACAGATATAAAATAAATCATAATCATTACAGCACCTTGCTTAGGTGTTTATCTAAATGATTCTTAAAGCTTAGAACTGAACTACATTGCACTACCTGTGCAGGAAGTTTATTCCATTCATTAACTACACGGTTGGCAAAGTTGTTTCTACCTACTTCCAAATTGAATCTATTTCCGGACAGTTTGAGACCATTACTTCTTGTCAGATTATCATTCAATGTGAAAATTTTGTCACTTTTGATGTTGTCAATTCCCTCTGAAATCTTAAAGACCTGTATCAAGTCACCTCCGAGTCTACGCCTTTTTAGCGAAAAGAGATTCATATGTTTTAGCCGATTTTCGTATGATTTTTTTTTTTCAGAAACCACCGGGAAGTTGAAAAAAAAAACGGATCCCGAACGTTTTCGTCTATTTAAGACATCTTCAAAGGTACAATATATAAGTAGACGAAAACGTTCGGTATTCGTTTTTTTTTTCAATTTCCCGGTGGTTTCTGCAAAAAATAGTTTATCACGTGTGTTTAGTGATTGCGCGCGCGCGCGCACACACACACACACACACACACACACACACACATACACACACACGCATACACACACACACATACACACACACACACACACATACACACACACACACACACACACACACACTCACACACACACACACACACACACACACTATATATATATATATATATATATATATATATATATATATATATCAGTAGAAGAGAGGAAACTTGGAAGAATGAATTGTGTAGACCCTTCCATACAGGGTGACCCTTTTCATTTTTTATTAGCTGCCGCCAGGTGATTTTATTTCTGTAATACCACCGCCGCACCTTTCCATTGGTGTGGGGCGTGGGGGTGGGATGGGCGTGGGGAGGTAAATTTTGCCATTATTGTATTCTCATGGACAAGCTCTTTCTTCCTTCGGTCTTGACTTAGATAAGAATGAGATTGTAAATCAGACCATTCTCTCTTTATTATTAGGAGTCCCTAGGATTCAGAAATCTAGATTAATGGGAATCCCTAAAATTCGCAGATGTCTTCAGTACTGGGAAGAGAAATCACCTTTTCATAATCGTACGTGAATTTTTCTATATTTCGGAAGTATCTAGTTCCAAATATTGAGTGGGTTTCCGAATTCCAGAGATGATTGTCATGGGACTCCGCGCGCACCTGAATCATTCACAGCAGAGAGGCGCGTCTCGGAATTGGTCACAAGACCAGTTGGAATTGGCAGGCAGTCGGCGAGGTTTTGCTTTATTTTGGGGCGATAGCAGCGTTGAAAGATAAGTGCTATCTCGCTGGGAGGATTCCTATTGGCCCCTTCGCTATCCCACGTGCGGACTTTGTATTATTAACCTCCCATCCCCCCGCCACCCACCCACCCAGGGTGTAAGCATTGGGAGTATCTCATAGGCTGCTCTCCTCCCTCTCCTCCTCCTCCTCCTCCTCCCCACCCCGCTTCTCTTCCTCTTCCTATCCTCCTCCTATCTTTCTCCTCCTCCTTCCTCCTCCTCCTTCCTCCTCCTCCTTCCTCCTCCTCCTTCCTCCTCCTCTTCCCCCTCCTCCTCCTCCCCTCCTCCTCCTCCCCTCCTCCTCCTCCTCTTCCTCCTCCTCCCTCCTCCTCCTCTTCCTCCTCCTCCTCCCCTCCTCCTCCTCCTCTTCCTCCTCCTCCTCCTCCTCCTACTCCTCCTCCTCCTCCTCCTCCCCGCCTCTCTCTCCTCCTTCTCCCGCTGCCTCCTCCTCCTCCTTCTCCTTCTCATTCCCATACTCTCCCATTTCCTCCTATCTCTTATCCTTCCCTACTCCCCATTTTCCTTCTCCTCTTCCTCCTCCTCTTCCTATCCCCCCTTTTAATCTTCCTCCTCTGATTCCCTTCCTCCTCCTCCTCCTCCTCCTATTCCTCCTCCCCCATCCCCTCGTCCGTATCTTCTGACTCATGCGAATGACGTCATTCTTGCCTGGAAAAGAACATAAGAACATAAGAATGAGAGTGCAAGAGACCATAAGGCCTACACTAGGCAGTTCCATGTCCATTACCACATGTCATCCCCATCCATAAAAGTGGAGTATATATTTCCAATTCCACGTCTGTGTTCTTTTGCGAGCGAGCGCGCGCGCACACACACAAACACACACAGCACACGCACACACACACACACACACGCATGCACGCACGCACACACACACACGCATGCACGCACACACACACACACGCACACACACGCACACACACACACACACACACACACACACACACACACACACACATACACACACACACACACACACTGCGTTTGTGAGAAAGGAGCCGTGTGGCGTTGACCCAGTCGGTGGACGTGTGAAGGAACGAATCATTGAACGTGTATGTGAACGTGAGCACTATCAGACTGTGCAGATTCCATTCTTTTTATCCTTTTTACAGCAGGTATCCGCCAAAGTAGTAGATGACCTTTACCTTCACGTCCCCTTTGTAATTATATAACTGTATACATTGTGTGTGTGTGTGTGTGTGTGTGTGTGTGAGGCGCCTTGCACATAGATTGGGTAATCCGAGCTGTGAAGTCTCATCAGATTGTTGTCGATCACGAGTCCAGCAAGTGATTCAAGGTCATGGTGAGTCTTACACACACACACACACACACACACACACACACACACACACACACACACACACACACACACACACACACGGACGCCCTTTATATAGAAACGGTGTATATATATATATATATATATATATATATATATATATATATATATATATTATATATATATATATATATCGCCCCCCATAAGTCAGACGCTGGGAGCTACCTCTCTCACTGCTCGGCGAGATCGGCCATTATTGACTCTGAATGTAAACACACCCGCTACTGACCTCCTACTGTTTCGAAGAAATTATATAGAAGATACAGCGAGCTACTGTCTTCCAGCCTTAGCTGAGCACAACAGTAAGCATCAGACGTCAGTCTTGTGGTATAAGTAGTTTTAAGGGATATAGGACTTAGTATTTGTCATAAGAAAATCCTATCCTTGGCCAAAATCCCCGTGTCCAGTGCTCCGTCCGTGTGCACATGCGCACTACGAGGATTATTACGTGTCTTAACGTCATACCCACGTCACTGCACCCCCACTAACACCAATTACCTATATTCTGCCATATTGCTGAGGCATCATGGCTTAATCTGGACCGGCAACCTTCACCAATATTTATGCCGACCTATGCATCAGTGACGACGAGGACATCACTGAGCAACATTGGCCTTCATTACCAATGCACGTGCAACATATTGGCACCACACCATAACAGCCACTGCTCCCTGCTACCCAACTCGCCACCGCCACCACCACCACCACCAAACGATCTGCGGACCAGACTTCGAACACGAACAAATCCTATTCTCCAGCTTTTAAGTCATTCAGGCACGACGAGAACTCCCAACCCACGCCTTCCGATAACCCTTCTCACTTTCACCCTCATCCTCTCCACAGTTCACCCTCTTTGTTGCTAATACTTCCCCTGCTTTCGCCCTGAGAACTGCTTATGTGAAACTTATCTTCCGTGAGAACCCGATCGCGGATACGAAACTTCGCTGGCTTGCTGAAATTACCAAGTCATTTAGGCTCGATCCGGAGTTAGCTGAGGTGAAACTGTCTGCTGTCACCTCTCGGTGTGTGTATATTTCACGTAGGCGTACCGAGATCATTGAGAGTGCCACGAAGGATAATTTCTTATTTAAGCTCGATGTTCAGGACTAGGTCGGTAGACCACGCAAATTCCCCACGTATCTTGTCACCCGCTACCCTGTCGGCGTTGACCCGTCCCAAGCAAGAAACTATCTGGGTGTTTACTGCGTTCGCCGCTTCTACCAACACGGGATACCCATCAACCGCCTTGTTATCGTTTGGAGTTACCCCTAACCACCGCCTACAGAACAACTTTACCTTTCTTTCTTGCCTACCACCGTGTGAGTTCAGAAGGGATGTCGGATATATATCTCAGTATTGCTCTGTTACCATTGATAAGTATGGCTGGTGTGCAGGTACTTACCCCTCCCGCACTTGCCCACATCGCACCCCCTCTGAGCCCACTAACACTAATGAAGCTTCTACAGCCGACCAGCTTCCCACTCCCACTTAAAATTATCCATGTGGAAATGCCCCCGCTGTCACGAACCCGGGGTAAATGTATGGCATGGATGTACGAAGCGCGCTCAGGTGGCCACCTCCCAGACTACATTTGCACCACCACGTCGGTCGCACCCAAGAGCCGTCCCACCGCAGGCACACTCAAATCTGCCTGACTCACCGCAAGTAATAGCCCTCCACGAGGCCGTTGCCAACCTAACGGCACGTTGCACAGCAATTACAACACGCTTTGACGCACAACAAGCATCCGCTGAGCGCACCCGAGCCACTCTTGTTGAATCCCACCAAGTCATCATCACGACTGTCACCACCTTCTCCAAGAAACTGTAGGCCCTCACAGGCAGGTTCAAGAGGCTCAGCAACCAAATACCTATCAAGCCACAACGACACATGCCTTAGAGCGGCACCACCTCCACATCATCGTCTCTACCAGCCACATGTAAACCCAAAGACTGACTTCGCTTACGAGATGAAATTTCACATCACTTGAAATGCATGTGGCATCAACAATTATCCGAAAATTACTTCCCTCAAGACCTATTTAGGCTGTCACCAACCATAAGTTGTATGTATCCAAGAAGCTTTTGTTGGCCGCTCTCAGGCTACGTCTCGTATGTCCATTATATCAGGAATGGCCTTTTAAATTACATTCACTCTTCCATCCCCCATCAACTCCTGCGCTGCTCCATCCATGATGACATTCCAATTGTTTGAGATATCCATAGGTAATTGGAAGAGGAGACTCTGCAATGTTTCCTCTGCTCCAGGAAAAATCAATCTCTACCCTCTCCCCACCCATGTCTCACGGTGTGATCTATATGGGGAACTTCAACACCCGGCACCCTGCCCTAGGAGATTTCTTCCTCTCCCCGAACCGTAGTTGGCTGTCTTTCTCGAGTACATCCACCGCCATCGCCTCACTCATGGGGAACTTCAACACCCGGCACCCTGCCCTAGGAGATGTCTCCCTCCTCGAGTACATCCACCGCCACCGCCTCAATCACTGGCCCACTGGGGGTGCCACACGCTCCAGAAGAGGCACGCTCGACCACATCATCACATCTGGTCTAGCAGCGACACACGTTAAGTGCTTTCCCAAACAGAATCTTCTCTGACCACATCGCACTTGGACTCCTGGACTCCCTACCAAGTGGGCATTCTCCTTTTCACACTCGCCTCCGCATCTCCACTCCTCCGAAGCACTGCCCCAATTACACCTCTTACATCTCCACTCTTCTACCAACATTTGATCTCCAGTCACCTGAGAACCTGCACTCTTCCCTCGTTGCTTGAACACATGATTTTTACACTCGTTACGTCACAAGGCCACTTATCGGAAGATGCCGAGAGACGCCTGGACGTTGGACCGATGCATCCTTCAAGCGGAACAGAAGGCTGAGAGAGATGGTCTCGTCTTTTAAAAGCAGCCAACACCTGTTAATCTCCTCCAGTACCAGATATCCAGAGATGACCTCGTTACCCTATAGCAGTGTGCCTATACCGTGTCGTGGAAGAAATATAGCGACAGCATCAACCACCAGACTAGCGTTGGTTCCATGTGGCACCCGATAAATAAAGTCATCTCGCCCCCATTCAAGAGACACTTACCACCCACAAGAATATCCGCATCCTGCGTCTAATGGCTGTATTATTACGGCCAGATGAGGATAGCGACGTGCCCATCACTGAGGACGAACTGCGTCGTGCTCTTGTCACTATACAAACTGCGACAACCACGTGGCGTGGAGCACATATTGTCTTGTCCACACGACTAGATCTGACGCGCCTATGACAGTGCAACCCTGCTTGACCCAACCTAACCTAAGCCAGTGCAATTATGTAATTATGCACCACGTGCGACTACCCACGCGGTATATATATCGGCTCCTGACCTCATGTACAATCAGCTCAGTTTTACCTTTTAATTAAAGGAGACGAACTCACCAAAACTCTCTCTTCTCATAGTGCCATCGCTACATCACAAGCAAAACAACAGCTCCCGTGGATGATGGCATCACCTATCAAGTCCTCCGCGTGCTCCTTAAAGTCCCTGGTAATCCCTTGCTGCAACTCTACAATCTTTGCTTTAGCAAGGAATATGTACCCTGTCCCTGGACACCTAGTACCATTGTGCCCATCCCCAAACCTGCCACAGACAAGTTCATGCCTATTTCACTCACCTCCTGTTTCCGTAAACTCCTCGAACGTATATTTCTTACTCGCTTCATGTTTCGACGACAGGACAAGCTATCACCTCAACTGTATGGTTTATTACCACAGAGAAGCACACACCATTGCCTGATGGACCTATATGCCCGCCTCTTCGGTACCAGTTTGGTAGCATTTCTTGACCTCAGGTAGATTATTCTCGACCAACTCGTAGAATTTGGCGTCCAAGGTAACCTCCTGAGGTGGATCCGTGGCTGTCTCTGAAATAGGATTTCACGTGTACTATTCCACGGAACGTGCAATACCTCCAGGGAATTCGAACTTGGTACTCCATAGGGTGGGGTCTTGAGTACATTCGTCTTTAACGTCCTGATGCATCACCTGCTATCCCTTCTCCCCGACACTCCCGGCACAACTGTCACCTGCTACGCTGACGGTATCTGTGTGTACTCCACCTCTGCTGCCTACTTACAGCGCCTCCTTCACTCCTACGAGTCGACATCCGCCTGTGGCTTCACCCTTTCCCCAGAAAAGAGTCGAGTATTCTCTCCAAGGGGCCCCGGAACATTGCCAGTGTTCACTGCAGAACGCAGTGTCATCCCGCCCTGCGCACAGTACCTGTATCTAGGAGCGCCAGTTCACATCACTCCAGCCATACCTGCTCGGCAGTGCATCCATCCCATAATCCAATATCTCCTCCACCGGCTAGAACTGCGCTTTATCACCTTTATATGGCTCACCAACAATGCCTCTGGACTATCCATCCCCTTGGCAAGAACCATCTATGTTTCCTTCATTCAGTCAGTCATAGACAATCTCTCCAGCCCTTTGTCAACTCTCCAAGACCTCCTTGGTGCCTTTAGAAATATTTCAGAACAGAATGTTGTGGTACATTCTTGGATGCCCCACCTCCACCAAAGCAGTAAACATACAGACCAAACTTAATCTTCTTTCAGTTATTGAAAGAATACACGCTAACCTCTACTTCAGCGTTAAGTGCCTCTACTCACCCCATCTAGCCCCGCACTATTCCCATCTCTTAAGAGCTTCATTTCACCCCTCCGCACCCCGCCCTCCGCTACGTCTCGGCGTCCACACCCTCGTTAATACAGTGTGCTCCACCCTGCAGCGCCTTCACATCGAATTCCTTATAGCCGAGTTGACCACGCACTGCTTCCATGGAATATTCCACAGCCTCATGTCACCTTCGCCCCAACTTCAAAAATAGACCCACCGCTCCTCCAGAAACAATTAGCCCTGGAACACATCACCTCCGTACCTGCCGCGCACCATCTCCGTGTAGACGGGCCATTACAGCGAGACGGTAGCGCGGGCTACGCCGTCTGCTCAATGGATGTGGAGCCACCTGAGGGAGGCTGGGTTGTGTGGTGTAGTGCTTTAAAGTGCTGTAGCATTTGATAATAGCAGGGCGCCGTAGTGTTGTGCCGTGCCACGACCAGCAGCGATGCTTCCAGTACAAGAACTATTACGGCCGACAAGGTCTTATTCACATGTGTATTAGGCGTGGTATCGTCTCGCTCTGTGTAGCGAGTGACCAAGCCCAGTCTATAACTGTCATACTGTGAGCATATAGCGCTCCATGTACGCATAAGCCACAATAAAGGCGTCTCAGTTGTCCCCCTACATGTTTCAATCACCCGTTGCAAGCAAACATAACATGGCGCAGTGAGTAGGATCGATGCAGTTGCTTGCAATTTGCAACAGTGAAACGTGAGACGATACGCGAATCGGTGGCGCGTACGTGTACGGCGCACACGTGAAACAAGCACTGACGGAACTAGACAAATAGGCAACAGTGCACGTGCTGGACCGTGAATGCAGTGCCGGCAGCAGTATACAGGCTGGACCGTGAAATGCCGTGCGATAGTGTGACGCGCCTTCGTGGACACATAATGTTACGAGCAAAGTGGCCTTTCATCCCACCGCTTCGCCCTACCCGCCGCGAACGCAACCCCGTACGGAGCTCAGCTGACTCACGCAGGCCACGCCCACCCAGCCTAAAAACTGGTACAACGCCTCTGTTCCCTCAGTGCAATTACGTCACTGCAGTAGGTAGCGACCAACTGCCGCTCACACGAGGCATTGATGATGACAGTCTCGGACGTCAAGTAGGACCCGCACGCATGCGCCGTGTCGGCATGCCAAAGGGTTCCCCGCCAGACGCACGCACCTCCCCTTCAGCGCCCCCGCCCCTTTTCCCGGGAAGACTGGCAACTCCCGCCCCGGTGCCTGGCGGCCCTGATCGCCCCTCCGCCACCTGTCGGCATACGCATCCGTATGCTGTCCGACGCAGTTGCGGACATCACGGTGATAAGCACTCGGCACCTGGGCAGGTTGGAGGTATCGAGAGCCCACAGCCGCTGCTCTCGGTGCCGATGTACGTGGCCGATATATCTCACATGCCCCCCACAACGGGACGCTTCCGGTCGATCGCCCTCCGCCATCTGTCGGCATATGCATCCGTATGTTGCCTGACACGGGTGCAGACATCACGATGATAGGCATTCGACACCTAGGTATGTTGGGGATATCCATAGCCTACTTACAGCCGCCGCTCTCGGCGCCGACGTACATGACCGACATATCTCGCATGGCTCCCACAACGAGACGCTTCCGGGCTACCTTGACGATCGGAGACAGTGACTGCAACGCCGCCATACGGGTTCACGAGGAGGTTCAAACACCCTTCCTCTCCTTCGGCTAGGCCATGGTCTCACCCGACTTCCCAAAACCTGTCCTGGCTGTGACATACGTGAACAGGTGCGCCAAGCTACGAGTAACATTACCTGTTGACAGCTCACCGGCCGCCGCTCGCGACTACTTCCTACTGTAATTTAGGAACGTGCTGGTCTCCAAGGATGACCCCCGTACCGCCCCCTAGGAAAGTTGGTGGGTCTCTCCCACCCCATAAGAGAGAACCCACCTGGAAGCCGACGCGACGCCTCTCGCCGCCTACGTGCCCAGGCCGATACCGTTTGCATTTCAGGTTCAAGTAAGGGAAGAACTTGACTCAGTGGTGCAGCAGGGTATCATCACATCTGTCGTAAGGCGAGCTCTGTCGCCGCCACCCTTGCTGGCGACCTTCGACTCCGCCCTGGTAGTGGTACTGCAGACGTATTGCGCCTCTACAGCATCGGGCACACCCTCCAAGACCACGGTCAGGGACCTTTACGCCTCGTCCAGTGAGGCTCGCGGTTTCTGACGGACGCCGAAACCCGATACACCACTATCACTGGAGATGCTTGCTGTCACTTGGGCCGCATCCAAATGCAAACCATATCTGTTTGGATTGTCCCACTTCACGTAGATGAAGGACCATCGTCCGCTCATCCCCATCCTCACGTCAGGAGTGTCGTTACCGGCAACGCAGGCGCTTCGCGGGGACGACCCGTCACCCGACGCCGATAGGACGCTCTAAAGACTCCGGGCCACGGCACGGATAAACCCTGCCAACGGCCGCCTGCTTACCTGCGTGTCCTCCGGGTGTCCTTCCGACCGCCTCGCCCTATCCAACTCCGTCAACCGTATTGGAAGTTCCGGGTCGCCCTCTCCACCGACGGGGAACTGGCGCTGTGCGACCAGCTCATCGTCGTCCCCACCGCCCTATGGGAGCACCCACCAGCCTCCGAAGATGCCGCCCCCGTCGCGTCCCATCCCTCGGTGTAGGAACTCCCGTCCTCATGCGCGGATCCCCCCAACTCAGCCCCCGTTGCTCGCCTCGTCTCGCGAATAGGCATACCTCTCGCAATGGTCATGCGAGCACGGTGGGTGGGTGGGTGGGTGGGTGGAGGTGTGGTGTAGTGCTTTATGGTGCACTAGCATAGGATACTAGCAGGGCGCTGTAGTGTTGTGCCGTGCCACGACCAGCAGCGACGCTTCCAGTACAAGGACTGTTTGTTACGGTCGACAAGACCTCATTCATATGTGTATTAGGCGTGGTATCGTCTCGCTCTGCGTAGTAAGCGGCGTTGCCCAGTCTGTAACAGTCTGTCATACTGTGAGCACATAGCGCTCCATGTACGAATAAACCACAATGAAGGCGTCAATCGCCCCCCTCCCCACCATGTTTCAATCACCTTTTGCAAGCAAAACATAACAGGTTGGTCGCAGGTTACCCAGCTCATCCAACTCTACGTACTGCGAATTACAGGCACTTCTGCTGGCTGTTAACCTACTCTGTCAGCGGCGACCAAATGGCGTGGTAATGTGTGACTCCCAGTCCGCCCTACAGGTCATCTCGTCTTCACAATCCATACACCGCCCCCTCATCCATCACATTTTACAACAGCGAGTCACAGCTCAAGAACACTCTCTCACCATAAGCTTTCTATGGATTCCCTCCTACGTTGGAATCGCTGCCACTGAAAAGAAATATCTCATCGCCAAAAATGCCTGTAAACTGCCACTGCCCGACGATGCCACACACCCCACCTCTGCTACAAGAAGATCATACACTCTACCGTTCTTCTAACCACCCTCCACCGCATGAATGCAGAGCGCCTACAAAGAGTATCAATTTAACACTACGACCACTTCCGTCTCTCTCTCCCGAGGTATCGCAAGCACGGAGTCCTTCGCAGACACAATATTGTGTAACTGCACGGCTTCGCCTGGATTACAGACCGCTGTGGCAAATCTCTGTGGCGGGGGACGTACCACATTACTCCACCTGTAAACTATGCGACCGTTCCAACCCTAACAGTCTCCACCACTACTGCCTCGAATGTCCCACAGTAAGAGACCTATTGCCCCAAAGCCAAGACTTAATACGTACGTGTCACTTTCTCCTAACTGACAATAATCTAGACACTGTCCTAATTCGATACCCACTCTTTGGTGGATGCTAAAGCTACCTCACCTTGATTACAAATATATTTCCCCTTACAGAATGTAATGGAACTGACCAGTGTGGGTCTTCTGGTCTCTCTTGCAGTCTCATTTCTTCTTACGTTCTTATTATTGCCGTACAGCTTCACTGTACGTAGTAATGTGACCTGCGCGCTACGCGTACTATATATAAATAAAAAGTACCTACTGTAGGTTACTAGGTTTGTCACTCTATGAGCGTACTAAACTTATATAAACAATCACTGCTCGGCAGGGCTTAGCAGCGACTCCTGTAGGAGTGTGTCAAAGGTCACACGGCATATTGTCGTAATATACACCCACGTCTGCCTTCGCCCCCACACATCTCACCCACGCCCACATTCTCCCACGTGTCTCTTTCTTCATTGTGACGTCATCATAGATCCGGGCACACAACGCTTCGTCGTTGTCGACTTCTTTTCCATCATGTTTCCTTGATTTTTTTTGTTAGGAGTCTTGATAAATATCTCAGTATATATAGAAATTACACACACACACACACACACACACACACGCGCGCACACACACACACACACACACATATACGTATATGTATACATATGTATATATATGTATATGTATATATATGTATATATATATAATTTATATATATATATATATATATATAATATAATATATGTATATAATATGTGTGCATTTACCTAATCGAATTCACCTAATTGTAGTATACAGGAAAGGAGCAACGCTCATGAGTGCTGCCTCCTACTCTCCAATTCCTTATGCTACCTAGCTTCATATTCATGTGTGCGTGTGCAAGGCTAAGGAGATGCCGAAAGGCCAGCAGGGTGAAAGCGAGACGGAATACTCCGGGGTCCGACCGGAGGCAATTCGAATTTCCAGTCTGGGGGATGAGGCTGGACGTCGCTCTTGCAGGGCTGCAAGTGACGCCGTGGTTTCCCCTTGACGACGGGACTTGGCTGCAGAATCGGGCGGGAACAGGTGGGAAAGTTATGAAGGAGAAGAAGCAGGAGGAGGAGGAGGGGTGGAGGGGGAGGAGAAGGTGGAGGGGGAGGAGAGGGAGGAGGGGGAGGAGAAGGAGGAAGAGGAAAAGAGGAAGGGGGAGGGGGAGGAGAGGTGGGAAGAGGGAAGTGGAAGGAAGTGGAGGGAGTAGGGAACGGCAGGAGGGTGAGGGCTGGATGGTTATGGAATAGGGGGGGAAGAAGGAAAATTATACGGAGGGAGCTAAATGGAACAGGGAAAGGGGAGCGGAGGTGGGGGTTAGGGGACGAGGTGGGTAGATAGAGTAGGGAGAATGGAGAGGGAAGGGGTTAAATGAAATGGGAGAGGAGAGGAAAAGAGAATAGAAATTGAGAGAGAGGTGAGGGAAGAGAAGAGGGAGATGGAAGAGAAGAACACGGGTAGTGGTGGGTGGAATGTTTATGGGGAGTGAGGCTATGAAGGGAGGAGGAGGAGGAGGAGGGTCATCTCGATGAATCTTCCTGCTGAATAAAATCATCTGTTGCCAGCCAGAGTGAACGACGTAAAACTGAGTAAAAGGGTTCTTGCACGCAGACTTTAACAATTTGATTCAGTCGAGGGAGGTCACCAAAGGGCACGGGGGGAGGGGGGAGGGGGAGCTTGAAGGGGATCCAAGAAGACTCACTAAGTCAGTGGTTCTCAACCAGGGGGAAATTTCCCCCAGGGGGGAAATTTGGATGTTTCAGGGAAGGAAATTCTAGTCTGGAATTAAAATTCTGGAAATTATCAGAAAATAATTAGAAAATACACTCAAACCTCGAATTTCCGTACAAATAGAGACCGAGACAAGTTGGAAGTGGAGGTGGATCTTCGATGTGCGCTCTCCATAACTTCTCCAGACATTGAAGGACTCGTGATAGTCAAACAATGCCAGAGGTCACACTAAAATGCTGTGTTAGTGTTAGTGTTCTTATTCAATACAATTTAATGTTAGCTGTGTTAGTGCATTTGAAAAATAAAATAGTAAATAGTCTCAGTGTGTTTTAACTGTTCTTTCTCTCATACACATGAAGGGGGAAATCTGGATGGTTGAATTGGGTGCAGGGGGAAATGACAGAAAATAGGTTGGGAACCACTGCACTAAGTGAAAATGAGAAAGAGAGGGGGAAGTGAGAGAGAAATAGAGAGAGAAAGAGAGAGAGGGGGGGAAGCGAGAGAGAAATAGAGAGAGAGAGAGAGAGCATAAGAACATAAGAATGAAGGAGACTGCAAGAGACCATAAGGCCTACACTAGGCAGCTCCGTATCCATCACCTGTCATCCCCATCCATAAAGTTGTCTAATCGTTTCTTAAAACAACTGATAGTTTCAGCGCTTACTACATGGTTACTAAGTTTATTCCATTCGTCGACCACCCTATTAGTAAACCAATTCTTGCCTATTTCCTTTTTAAATCTAAATTTGTCCAGTTTATAACCATTACTGCGAGTCCTGCCCTGTTGTTTTAATATGATGACCTTGTTTGCATCACCCTTGTTAAAGCCTTTGATCCACTTGAACACCTCTATTAGATCACCCTGCACTCTGCGTCTTTCCAGAGTGTAAGTTAAGGTGCCTAAGCCTCTCTTCGTAAGGCAAATTTCTGAGTCCATGTATCATTTTGGTCATTCTTCTCTGTACTGATTCTAGTGAATTGATGTCTATTCTGTAGGACGGAGACCAAAACTGTACCGCATAGTCAAGGATGGGTCTAACTATCGCTAGATAGAGTTTAATAATTACCTCTGCACTTCTATTCGTTACCGTCCTAGCAATGAAACCTAATGCTCTGTTAGCTTTATTCCTGGCGCTAATGCACTGTTTCCTGGTTTTAAGGTCCGGACTCACTAGAACTCCCAAGTCTCTCTCGCACTCAGTTTTCTCTAAAAGCGTGTTATCTAAGCTGTATCTATTTTCGGGGTTGTGTAGCCCTACGTTTAATACGCTACACTTAGAGATATTGAAGTTCATTTGCCATTTCACCGACCATGTGAACAATTTGTTAAGATCATCCTGCAGAATCTCTGCGTCGTCTCCTGACCTAATTAGGCGTCCTATTTTAGTGTCGTCCGCAAACTTACTAACATCACTATTTATCCCGTCGTCTAAGTCGTTTATGTACATAATGAACAACAAGGGACCCAAAGAACAACAAGGGACCCAAGAACAACAAGGGACCCAATAGAAAGAGAAAGAGACATTGATAAACAAAGAGTGTGAGAGAAAGAGAGAGGGAGGCAGAGGGGAGAGAGAGAGAAACAGCGATAGAGAGACTGAGAGAGAAAGACAGGGAAAGAAAGACAGACAAACAGAGAGAGAGGGATATATAGATAGATAGATAGATAGAGAGAGAGAGAGATGGGGGGCGGGAGATGTTGTTGAGGAGAGATGAGACAGCGCGAGTGCTGGCGCCATTTGGGGAGGTTATTGAATAATTGGCGCCCCCGATGGAGCCAACGTGTAGGAAGTCCTCCCGTTGCTGAGGGACGCCGGCCTTAGCAGGACGGAGAGACTGACCGTCCGTAGGCGTTTCGTGACATTCGTCGTTTATTCCGGCTGGCGCCAGGAGGTTTTATTCACCAGACGGAAGCCTCTCCTGCTCTGACGTTGGAGTGCCACGGGGGGATGAACGAAATCGCCCGCCGGCTGACGGGATGACGTCAGAGTTGTCACCCGCTTTGCCCCCAAGCAACGGTATTGAGTGAGCAGGCTAGACTTCACATTCTTTATTTTGGCTGTCGCCAGACGGTTGTATTAAACTGAGGGGGAATGGGCGAGGAATCCCGGATTAACTCGATGATGCACGCTACAGACTTTGTTGTAGCTGTCGCCAAACTATTTTAATCAACAATACGCGGGAGGGTGGTGGGTAGGGGGCTGAAAGACCCCGGCAGTGTAGTTCCGTTACATAAAATCATATCAATGAAGGGGACTGCAAGAGACCATAAGGCCTACACTAAGCAGTTCCATGTCCATTACCACCTATCATCCCCATCAATAAAATTATCTAACCTTTTAAACCAATAGGTAGTTTCAGCGCTCACTACTACATGGTTACTAAGTCTATTCCATTCTTTAACTGGATTGGGCACCCCCTCCCTCCTAAACTGGATTAAATCTTTTGGTGAATATGGAGGGTAACTGAGACGGTTTGTTAATCTCTTGCGTTCATTGTCAGGTTAGCTCTCGGTCGTCTGACATATTGCGGCTCAGCTTAATCAATGTTTTTATAGATTGTGAAACATTTAATTACATTAGTACAACATGTTTGTGCTTGTAAGTATATACGTGTGTGCTTATATGTACATATGTTCATATGTGTGTATGTATGTGTGTATGTATTCTTGTATGTATGAATGAATGAATGAATCATTGGACAAAATCGTTGCCAAGTGTCGCCTTCCCTGTGACATTAACCACCGCGGTGACGTCATATCGACGCAACGCCTCCGCCCCGTGACGTCAGACGAGTCTCACGTGGCAGGAATGACGTCATACCTGTAGGACTTCATCCTCCATCTACGCTAGAAACAAAAAATCTCTCCCCCCCTCCCCCCCCTCTCTCTCTCTCTCTCTCTCTCTCTCTCTCTCTCTCTCTCTCTCTCTCTCACTCTCTCCTTCCTCCCTCCCTCCCTCTCTCACTCTCTCGCTCTCTCACTCTCTCACGAAGCCTTTGGTTCTATTCCAATGACTGACAATTGGAGAAGGTCAAGTAGCCTGGATGCCCGAGCACTGAGGGTGAAGGTGACTTACTTCTTGCCTGTCTTCATCCCGTTAGGTCTGTTACAACTTCGTGTTGTTAAGCCGACGCCAGGCGATTTCATTAAGCTCAGTGTTGACGTCGAAGGGGCGAAAAGCTGTTTTAAGAGATGTTATAATCTTATGGATGGGGATAACAGGTGGTAAGGGACATGGAACTGCCTAGCGTAGCCCATATGGTCTCTTGCAGTCTCCCCCATGTTCTTAGGTTCTTATGATTGATCCGTCGCAAGCCTTTAATCAACGTCGAGAGGTGACCCAAAGGTGAATGAAATCGCGTGGGGGCATCCAAAATGAGGGGGACATGTCACCTACTCACAGAAGACCTCAAGGTGGAGTCTACAGGTGTGCAGGTTGCACGAAGAGGCGACCGCGACCTCCCGGCAGGTGTCGTCTGTTCTTGGGTTGCACCCGCTCCTACACAAGGTCAACCTCACCTTCTTTCATTGTAGACAGATCGTCACCCTCTTCGCCTTCGAAGGGGAGGGTGGAGGGGTGTCGCGAGGCGGAATAAAATCGCCAGGCGGCAGCCCTGATAGAGGAAAAGGTACCGAAGGGTATGGAAAGCACCAGCGATAGAGGGTCTAGCCTCTCTGCTAGCGAGAGGAAAAGGATCACTTGCGACGGAAGGGGGTGGAGTCTATTATGACACTCATGGTAGGGAATGCGCGCGCGCGCACACACACACACACACACACACACACACACACACACACACACACACACACACACACACACACACACACACACACACACACACACACACACACACACACACACACACACACACACACACACACACAGTTATTATTAGGTCAAATAAGGTAATAAACACACATATACACACACATGCACACACATACACACATATACACACACACACAACTTGTGGAGCAGTTGGTAGAATTCCTGGCTGCCACTATGGCGGTACGGATTCGAATCCCGCCCAGGGCTGAAATAATTTGAGTATCGCTGCGCTGCGGGTTGTTACTCCAACTCTCGTGGGCGAGGAGTTGGGTGTGTGTGCGTGTGTAAGGTCACAGCATTACCCATAGATCGGTCATATATGAGCTCTGAGCTCTCTTCTGAGAGGGAAATAGCTGTCGATCACGAGTCCAACACGTGATCCAAGACCATGGTGAATCACACGTTCGTAATCGTATGGATTCCCATTTTCTTATCCCGTTGACCACATCCTCATCCTCCTCATCCTCCTCATCCTCCTCTTCCTCCTCCTCTTCTTCGTCCTCCTCCTCCTACTCTTACTCCTCTTCGTCCTCCTCCTCGTCTTCCTCCTCCTCCTCGTCTTCCTCCTCCTCCTCGTCCTCCTTCTCTCGTCCTCCTCCTCCTCCTCACTCTTGTCTTCCTCTTCACCCTTGTCTTCCTCCTCACCCATGTCTTCCTCCTCACCCATGCCCTCCTCCTCACTTCTTACCCTTGTCCTCCTCCTCACCCTTGTCCTCCTCTTCAACCTTGTCCTCCCCTCCTGCTCCCCCTTCTCTTTCCCCTCCCTCTTCTCCTCCCCTCCCTCACCTCCTCCTCCTCCCCTTCCTCCTTCTCCTCCTCCTCTTCACCCCTCTCCACCTCCCCCTCTTCCCTCTTCTGCTCCACCTCCTCCTCTCCTTCCTCCTCCTCCTCCTCCTCCACCCTCTCCTTTTACGTGGATGAGGTTTACCCTGATGACGAGAGATGGTGGCATCAGGGTGGCGATGGAGGTCCCCATAGATAAATAAAATCGCCTAATAGCAGTCGGAGTAGGATGCAATGAAAATGAACAGACAAAAACAAAATCCATCATATCATTCGCGCTTATCTTTTCAACTCTTTCCTGGTCGACAAAAAATCTGCATATATATCTCCAAATTTTCCTTCGCCCCATCTTAGCCTCGATTTTGTGGTCAAGCTCCTTACATATAAATAGAATATATATTTTCATAATTGGTGATACATATATATATACAGGTATATATATATATACATATATTTCCTGGATTTTCTTTTTATGGGGGAGGGGGAAGGGAAAGGGGGGAGAGGGAAGGGATATGATAGAAACATATTGTCGTAGGGCCGCCGAGGATAGGCCTACCCCAATCCCTGGAACCATTTTAGAAAAAAAAAAAAAAAAAGAGAGAGAGAGAGAGAGAGAGAGAGAGAGAGAGAGAGAGGCAGAAGGAATCTTTCGTAGTGTGAGTGGGGAGTTTTTTTTTTCTTTTCTTTTTTTCCCAGGGGTGGGGTTTGTCCACGGGTTAGTCCTGACCAGTGCGCCCTCGGGGCTTTCCAAGGATTGCCTCTCTGAGTTTATTGCGCCAACAGCATGAGAGGGGTTTGGGGGTGGTTGGCAAAGGGATATTAAACCTCACATTACGCCCCCATCGCCATATCTGCGCAACTTTTTATTTTTCAATTTTGTCCTGGATTTAAGTGTCATCGGCCAGTCTGGGGACAACACTTAACGACGCATACTCCCCCTATCAGGAGGCTAGAACGATGCCCCTTACAGAAGACATTGTAGCTTGGATTTTCATGAACCAAGCCCTTGGTTCAACTCGCTGACAGCTGTGTTCGAACTGCCATCACCTCAACATCCACCACGTTAACCAGGAATCTAATAGACCATGCACTTGGTCCAACTCGCTGGCGGCAGAGTTCGAACCGCCTTCACCTCGACTTCTGCCGCAAGTAGCGACGCCCTAACTTGCTCGGGCAGCAAGCTGGTTAGGTTTACTGAGGACGAAGATGTTAGCGGAACGTGAAGTTTCTGATGCATTTGTCCGCTGGGGAAAATAGAGAGTGAGAGGGAATATGAGGACATTATCTGATGGGAAGCCGGATAAGGGCTACACCCTTCACAAGAACGCGCTTATCTGCCTTCTTTGATAGGACAAGAACGGAAGTCCTCGTAGTGTCCACACTGGTATGATTTTCCTTTTTTATTTTATTTTTTTATTTGATATTATTTTCTAATCTGACTCTTCTCTTCCGTTTAGATTTAGATTTAGATTTGTTTTTAGGATGCAATAATGTTACAAGTAGTGTAAGCTGTTTTCCTTGTTTTTGTGTTCACGTTTTAGGACGGACTTATTCGTATATATTCTGTGTACCCATATCTGTTTTAAGCCTATTTTACCGATCTAATCAAGTGGGCCCTGCGAGGAAGTCTTTGAGGTCCCCCAGGCCTTAACTTGTATTAGAAAAAAAAAAAAAATCGTATTTTCTTTCATTGTTTAGTATATCAAGCATTTAATGATTTTTAGCTAAGACTGGCATACTACACAAAAATAAAACATCAATTTCGAACTTTCGTAGAGTAGGGTCTCCGCTATCCATGTTCTAATTAGGCCACGCAATTCCTAGCACCGGAAAAAAGGGTTGGTAGCCCTGGTCACGGATTGGGTCGGACGGGTTGGCGCCCTTGCATACAGACTTCGGATGACGTCGACGCTTCCGTTGGTCGACATTTACAAACAACACGTGTAAACGATTTGTTTTAAATCCTGCTTGGAGGGACCACCCTCTCCCCGACGCCCTGCCAGCTGACCGCCAGTGAAGTGCAGCTGCAGGGACTCACCCTGTACCTCTCTTTCATTTTATTTGTTTATTTCAATGTTATTTATTTTAATTTCTAATTTATTTTTCGTTTTGCCCTTTTGTGGTCCTCCGGTTGCGGCAACTACAGGGGAATTCCTTTGGCCCTCTTCCCCTTATTTTCATTTGTTTGTTTATGTATTTATTCGCTGATTTATTCATTTACCTATTTACTTATATATTCATTTTATGTGATTATATATGTCGGTTAATTCATTTGTATATATTTTTTATTTTCTATTGGTTATTTTTTTATTAATTCCGTTTAGTTTTTTATATATTTAACTTATTGATTTGTTTGTTTAATGAATTTAATTGTTTATTAATCTATCAGTTTTTTTGTTAGTTTGTTATATTATTCATTTATTTATTTATTTATTCAATTTATGTCGCATCTCCGTCAGTGCAGCTTCCTGGAATTTCCCAATAGCGGACGCTCCAAGTTCGTATTGAGGTGGCGGCACACTAGGCTAGCATGCTACCTGCTTTTGCTACCTCGTTTAAGTAGAAACGACTTCGGTTGCAATATTCTAGGCTTCGTAAGAACATCTCAGCATTGTGTCTGACATTCGTATTTTAGGTTAAACTTTTCTCAGTCCGTCATTCAACTTCTTTATGACGCAAGAGTACTTTTGGAGATTAGAAAAAAAGGTTGTAACCGAAGTCGTTTTCTACTCTAAGAAAGTAGCAAAAACAAGTAGTATGCTAACGAGAAAATCCTTGCATGCTTTGCCATCTTCATCACGGGTGCCGTCAGGTGATTTTATTCAACGTCTTTCCACTTCCACAGTGGAGACCTGACGGACGAAGTCCCCTCCTCCTCCTCCTCCTCCTCCTCCTCCTCCTCCTCCTCCTCCTGTTCCTCCTGCTCTTCCTCCTCCGCCTGCTTTTCCATTTCCTCTTCCTCCTTTTCTTCCTCCTCTTACTCCACCTTCTCCTCCTCCCCCTACTCTTCGATTTCCTCTTCCTCCTCCTCCATTTCCTCTTCCGCCTTTTCTTCCTCCTACTCCGCCTTCTCCTCCTCCTTCTCCTCCTCCTCTTCCTCCTCCTCTTCCTCCTCCTCTTCCTCTCTTCCACCCTCCTCCACCTCTCCCTCCTCCACACTCCTTCTTCCTTCTCCTGCCCCACACGTTCACCTGCCGGTGCCTGCTGATGCATCTTCCCCGCGCCCTTCGTCAGCGCCGCCGCCGCCGCCCCTAGCGCTCGTCTTCTAATCTCTTCCAGCGATAGTAGGGTCGTGAGTTGCGAATATACTTACTCCCCCCCCACTCTTACTTCAACTGTCCCCACTTTCCCCCTCTCCCCTCCCCCCTATATTTTTAGGACATTCTCTCTTCTCGGGAGAGAAAATATCGTTCGGGCAGGTACGAATTGAGAGAGATAATAAAGGAGAGAGAGAGGCGCGCATGTGTCTGTATTCATGCACATACAATACCATTTCTCCCACCTGTCTTCTCACACACACACACACACACACACACACACACACACACACACACACACACACACACACACACACACACACACACACAAAATGTAATGATTTTTATGCTAATATACGTAAATGACACTGTTTTGAATTTGTAACAACATGCGAGCAAGAGATATCTCAACTAGCAAGCCTTTGCTCCGCCACCCCATTGTGTCCCAAGAACAAATTGCTCCTCTCTGTCAAGGCATTGTCTGTGTCGCTCTGACACAGGATGAGGGTTCCCCGCAAGACCGTGTAAACGTCCTGCCGGGAACAATAACAATAGCTATAGCATCAACAACAGTGGCAACAACAGCAACATCAACAACAGCATCAACAACAGCAGCAACAACGACAACAGCAGCAACAGGAACAGCAACAGCAGCAACAGGAGTAGCAACAACAGCAGCAACAGGAGCAGCAACAACAGCAGCAACAGCGACAACAGGAACAGTAACAACAACAGCAGCAACAACGGTAACAGCAGCAGCAACAACAGCAGCAACACCAACATCAGTAACTACAGAAGCAACAGCAACAAGAGCAACAACAATAACACCAGCAACACCAACAGCAGCATTAGGAGCATCATTGCACAAGTGTGTAACGTTCTTCGAGTCCGCCTGAAGGACGGCAGATTATGCCACGACAGTTTGGCAGCGTTTCGTCGGTTTCGACGTCTTGGTGTTGTTGTTTGGCAATGATTCTGAGAATCGGTGGCGGAAGAATGACAGAGAGAATGATGTTCAAGATTTATAATCGTAAAAGAGAAAAAGTCACGATACATTAAACTCAGTATTATGTAATAGTGTAGGAGGAGGAGAAGAAGAACAAGAACAAGAACAAGACGGACGATGACGACGTCAACAACGACAACGACAACAGCCGGAGACCCAAATGACACCCTAACTCGGGAGAGGCGGCAAAATATCATTGCTGTTTCATATTACTTTCAATCCTATCATTGTTGTCCATACTTTCATTATCATTATTCTTGTTATTATTCTTATAGTTATTATTGCCAGTACCCATTATTGCTGCTGTTATTGTTATTAGTATCATTATTGCATTATCTGGATCAATTGTAGAATTTCCCCACCCTCACTGATCAACTGTAGAATCTCCACCCCAGCTACACTCAATTCTATAATTCCCCAGCACACATTGATCAACAATAGAATCCGCACCCCCTACTAACAGAGGTTAAAGTAAGTAAAGTTCGGTTATGTATCATGAGCCAAAATCAACTGTAAAATATCTACTCCAGCAACACACAACTGTACAATCTCCATTCCCAAGCACGGGTGTGTGTTGAGGAAGGGGCGGTTCTACAATTGATTTTAGGAATGAATTGAAATGCACCTCTTCATTGCATTACATGCGACGAAAGGCGTGCCTAAGAGGACCATGCAACCGTCACTAACATAGTGATCTATTGCAGGCGCTTTTTTTTTTTCTTTCTTTCTAATAAGACAGCA
>NC_134818.1:34596346-34598846 GCF_046742065.1 Oratosquilla oratoria
CGACGCAACCCAGAGTTTCCTTGAGGTCCACGGGTGGGACAGAGCCTCCTCGAGGGAATCATTCGTAGGGCCCTAGGATGACTAACCAGCACTAGGGGCTGCCGCGTGACCATCACACAAACCATCCTTCAGGAAGCACGCCTGCAGCTCGCCAGCCTCAGCGACGACTACCTCGGCCAGCCCGTGACATACACTGGATTCATTGAGGAACGCCTAACGTCTGTCTTCGTGAGTCACCGGCGTCAGAACAACGCTTTGACTTCGACTTCCCCATGCAGCACACGTGACCTCAAGACAATTAGGAGCATGGGTCATGACCTGCCCGTGTATATAAATGATGGACCAACGCCTGAAGATGCAGATATCCTAGGAGAAGCATAAGTGAACATAGCTCGCTGCTTCTTGCTTTCTCCCCCCCCCTTTTTGCTCCTTCGCAAGCAGATCGCCGGAGACACGACTTGAAATATAGTCGTCACCTCCCTCGCCGTCTCGTTCCTCCTCCACCTAACTGGTGCCCAACATTTCATTGTTAAATAAAACCAACTCTATCCCCACCGGAGTTTGCCTTCAATCAGCCTAAATGGCTGCCCAACGTGGGGCAGACTACCAGCCTAACTGGCTGCCCAACGTCGGACAGACCACCAGCCTAACATTTGGACGTCCCAACGTGGGACGTAGACCACCGGCCTAACTATATATATATGTATATATATATATATATATATATATATATATATTATATATATATATATATATATGACAAGAGAAAAGATAAATGTATGGCAAGAGTGGTATAGGTAAAGTCCAGGAAGGAGCAGAAGTACTTTATTCTCTAACGTTTCGAAAGAGTCTTCTTCAGAGAGATAATGGTACAGGCAAATTGAAATACATTGTCTGTATACTAAGCGGGTCATCTCACAGGTCGCCTTGGGACAGAGTTCGCCGTTTGTGCCCCCTCGATGATTAATCTTGCTGTTGCGTGTGCTAAATTTACAAACCCTTCTCTATGATTGGTTGATTTAAAAGTATTGATATATGCAGCTTCGATAGTTTTTCTTGTCTTTTTCATACCGGTGTGTAGGATTTTGGTGTTGTTCCAATTAGGCATATGTCCGTGTTGTGTAGCGTGTACTACTAGCGAATTAAATGTCCTGTGGTGTCGCATGTCGTTCTTGTGTTCGTATAATCTTTTTGTGATTCCTCTTGAAGTTTCTCCAAAATAAGCTGCATCACATCCACCACATGGAATCTTGTAAACCACGCTCTTTTCATTTTTCTCTCCCGTGTGTTGGTTACTGGATAAAATGTCCCTTGTTTTCTGTCCTGAGGAGTGTACGACTTCCATCCCTATTCTCGCGAGAAATTTGGAAATTAATTCACCTCTTGAGGAGTAAGGAACCACTAAAAAATATTTTTCTTTCCTCTGTTCTTCTGTAACTGTGTTTTTTCTTCTCCATATTTGTTTGGCTTTATTTTTCAGTTTTTGTATGAGACCCGGTGGATATTTTAGGCGGCTGAACGTCTCTGTAATGTGTTTACATTCGTCATGTAAAAATTCTTCGCTACAAATTCTAAATGCTCTAAGGAAAAGCCAATTATTATGCTAGATTTCGTTCTTGTGTCGTGTCGTGATAAATAATGAATAAAATCTTCTTTGTTGGTTTCCGATATACAGAACATTTTGCACTTCCGTCAATACGATGAATTATCGTGTCTAAAAATGGCAGCTTCTTGTCTATCTCCTTTTCCACTGTGAATTCTATGTACTTATTTACACTATTGAGCCTACGAAGTTTGTTATCTAAATCAGTAATTTCTGGTACTATAACTAATACGTCGTCTACGTAGCGAAACCAGGATGCTCCTCTTCCCATGATATGTATGTATTTTTCTACTTCAAGTGACTCCATGTAAAGGTTTGCCATAATGGCACTGAGAGGAGATCCCATAGCTAAGCCTCGGAATTGTATATATTCATGATTGTTAAAAGTGAAGCAGTTGAATTTTACACAATTAAATTAATTTCACAAAGTCTGCTTTTTTAACCGGTAAATCACTGTCATTTACTTGATTTAGCACCTTCGTTACTGCTTCCATTGCCCCTTCAATCTCTACGTTTGTGAATAAAGCTTTTACGTCATAGCTAGCCATTTTCTTTTTGTTTAGATCTAAGTGCTTCAATCTATTGATTAAATCAGTGGAGTTGTGTAAAAAAAAACAGACTTTGTGAAATTAATTGTTAAAAGTGAAGCAGTTGAATTTTACACAATGAAATTAATTTCACAAAGTCTGCTTTTTTTTTTTTACACAACTCCACTGATTTAATCAATAGATTGAAGCACTTAGATTCATGGAACTATTTGATGAGCTTAGTGGCTTTTTAAGTGACACATCTGAAATGAAGCACTTGTTAATCGTTGATGGAAAAGCGTATGTGAGTTACTTCGCAATTATTTTTGAAAAACTGAATGTGTTGAATAAACAACTTCAAGGAACAAAT
>NC_134818.1:34603846-34621346 GCF_046742065.1 Oratosquilla oratoria
CTATAATGATAACGATCATTTTTATATTTTTGTTATTCTTTCCTTCCTGCCACCCTCCTTTATGTTTCTACATTCCAACATCTTTGACTCCACCTCTAGCTCGATATTTCTCCCAAGGATAGAAGCGCTGGTTATCGACGACGAAACACTAAATAAATCATAACATTCATATTGAAACGGACTACAGCACCCGTACCACGAGATGATGACGTTGGAAGACCAAACAGTCTCTTGTAATTTTAACCCGTTTATCATTGGTGGTATAGCGATCGAACGCCTTGCGCGAGAGCATTTAAATTTACCCCTTCACTTGTAGCAATATATATATATATACAGTCAGTGGACGAAATATACGGTTTACTCTGTATCTCAGCTTATCTTTCTCCGAGAGTGGGTTTAAGTTATATATATATATATATATATATATATATATATATATATATATACATATAATATGTATGTATATATGTATATATATAAATATGTACATATATATATATATATGTATGTATATGTATAAGTATATATATGTATGTATATATATGTATATGTATATATATATATATGTATATATATGTATATATGTATATATATGTGTATATATATGTATATATGTATACATATATATATATATATATATATATATATATATATATATATATATATATACACGAGACTACACCGATATGCTGAACACCACAGGGAAAGAATTTTTCTTTTCCCTGTGGTGTTCAGCATATTATATATATATATATATATATATATATATATATAATATGCATCTATCCTCATAAATATATTATTTACATAATATAACGTAATATATTTGTAAAGGTATATGTTGCTACAAGTGAGAAGTGACTTAAAAAATCTGCGGCACTAGGCTCCCGCTCTCTATTATACCAACAACATAATAGCAAGAAACTTAATAGAGTGTAGTTTGATCCATACCACCGGTGATCAAAATACCAACCTACACAAGGGCTTATATAAACTTGATAATTTTATCTGTCAAGAAATAAGCAGAATAATATCAGGTAAAATGTAACTCTGCGACTGTGACCTAATGTCGCCCTACCATCATTAGTGGACGGATTGACCCTTGCGACTGTGACCTGATGTCGTCCCACCATCATTAGTGTATTGACATTGACCTTCCACCTTCCAGGGGGTAATTGTCCGCTACCCGTATTCAAACTGTCCTTGTTGCTTTTTTCATATATATATATAATCTATGCATTTCTATTACTATGTACTTTTTGCACTGAAGATGTAATATACGAAATCGCTCTGCTTCGTTAGTTTCTTTTTCCAAGTGGTCTACTTTGCATATACATATATATATTTTTTTTTGGTTGAAGTCAACTGCGCTGATAGATTTGACTATCTTCAAATGAAGATTCTTCAGTTTAAAAAAGGACTCCTTTTCTTCATGGTTCAAATTATGAACGAAATCATCCATAGTGCCAAGGAAAAGAAACGCGCTGAAGCATGCCGAGAATTGCTATTCTTGACAAAGTAATAGTGTGAAACTGTTGAACAATGACACCGAAAACTTAAGGGTGAGAGGACTTCATAGTGAATCAAGGAGGTCTACTATTTCATTTATTCATTTATTTATTCAATTATTTAATTATTTATCATTATGATTTTTTTCGCATCCAACGTTGATATGGACCTAAAGGTCTCCTGTCGGCATGCTCCGCCTTTGTAATCCTTTATAAGCGGCTGAGTGTAGATGGTCTAAGACTCAGGCTGGTCGGCCCAGACGGAGTGCTGAATGCTGATTGGTCGCCGGGTTCTTCCTCTGATTCCGGCCTGAGCGAGCCTAGCGCGCAGCTCTGATGACCCGGCTCGGGCGAAATGCTGGCTGCTGATTGGCCGGGCAGTGTCGCCCGTGATCCTGGGCGAAGGGAAAAAGCTCTGGATTGTCTCCTAGTCACGGGGCGTGTTGACCAAGTTTCCTGATCTAAGGAAACTGACTCACCTGAGCTAGGAAGAGGGGCTTGAGTTTCTTGTGGCGGCTGCTTGTGGTGGGGCTGGAGTGCATGGTGCTCATGGGGGCGGGCTGAGGGAAGAATGTAGTCGGAAGAGATTTGCACATTAATGTTAGGGTGTCGGGAGGTGATAGCTACGGCTTCTGCAATTTGCATCTTTCTGTAGTTCGATTCTTTGAGGAGGATGGTAGTGGAGTCGATCAATTTTTGTAGGGGCGGCTTCTGATCGTGATGATCGATGTAATGCTGAAAAACAGCCCCTTGTTTTCTATTGTACAGATGGTGCCTTCTTAAGGTGGAGGTTCTACCGATGTAACTATTGGAGCCGTCACAGCGGCTCTCCTGGCAATAGAACTCGTAAATTACATTGGTAGATGCCTCCATGAGAGTCCTAGAAGCTGTATTGTTCCTTATGTGACAATATTTCTCAACACGGGTACCCCAGTTAACATCATGACATTACAGTTTCCACAGATTTCGCACTGAAACAAAGCGTGTCACCATTTTGGAACCCCCCGACGTTAACCTTTGCAATGTAGATAGTGTACCTTTCCCAATCATTGGTAAAATTCCCCTAGATATTAGCTTCAAAGAAGAGTGCCCATCCATTCCAATTACCACCTACGTAGCTGACGTTTACTTTCCTGCTAGTATCCTCATTGATGAAGCAACACATCATTTACCCTGCTCTACATGGCATCATTTATGTTAATCATTTCCTCCCTGTATTACCATCAGCAACTTCCCACAAAGTCAACCACATCAACGTGGCCGAGCAGGCAAAACTTGACTTAACACCCACTGCTCAAATTAACTTTGCTTCACGAAAGGACAGAGTCCACCTGGCCAGACTACGGTGCGGCCACCACCCAGCACTTCTAAGCTACCAGAAGAGGCTGGATGACCGTGTTGTGAACAGCTGCCCAGGATGTAACACTTCACCCCATACCATACAACACATAATGGAAGACTGCATTATACACAATCATGCACGCAAACAACACAACATACACTCTATAAAGGATTTGTGGGAAAACCCAGTTTCGGCTGTGGCATTCCTTGGGGAGACGGGACTGTTCGGACAGACAGTCCAGGGAACGACAACAACAACAACAACTTTGCTTCATCACACGAGAATGCAACAACTGTTAACTCAAATGGCACCGACACACACACACATTTCCACGACTCTAACTCTTGCAATTCAGTACCAGCTGTAGACTTATATTCAAAGCGTAACAGACGCGTTAATTCCTCCCGCATGTCCAAATCAGCAAAACTAAGGACAAAACACACAATAGATAACAATCATTCATCGCCTGAGGACCATTTCTTGCCCCTCCTAGAGGATTTCAACACAAAATCCGCCCCAGTCTCGAAAGTGTTATTTACATTCAAACACCCTCCCGCAGTGCTTATCAGCCCAAAGACGCTGTTCCCTCGTGAATATACAAAGATACACATACGAGTTTTCCAAGCACAAGACACCGATGTACTCTGTATGCCAGAAACTTGCCGTGTCAATGGCATTTCCCTACTTTCAGCCATCAGCTCTACGTCAAAGAAAGGTCATACTTGCATTTTAATTGCCAATGACACTAACGCACCCCTCCATCTCACAGTTGGTACAAACATTAGCGACATACAAACAGCACAGGAACCCATTGATGCATCTCAGGTTAACCAAATTGATTTCCATGATGTACAGACTTGCACTTTACAACAAGTTCAGACATATCATTGTCACTCGAGGTGAACTCTTTGGAGTCACTAATCTTATTCAGCATCATATACCCCTTCGTGAGAACTCTAAACCATGTTACATTCCCGCATACATATTACCACACAGCAAACGCATAATGTAGATAACCTTATGCAAAACATGATTGCTCAAGACATTGAATCCATCCACGAATGTAACTACCCCCTCTTTGTTGTCCCCAAACGCTATGGTTCCTTCCGCCCTGTAATAGACTTCAGAGAGTTAAATAAGTTAATCATGTGCGGAAAAGTAATGTACTAAATAGTCTTTGTTTTCTTTCTGTATACTGAGAATGTCATAGTTTTTCCTACTCGTCGTATCAATGTATCGAGGTGTCGCGCTCCTTGTTTACGACAAAATAATGATATATAGATAGGTAGGTGGTAGCTGGCCAAGATAGCTTAGATCACAAGGAACACGAACAAACTTTATACATATAGGTTTTACTTCACATTTGGTGGTGAATGAGACTAGTGTTTCTCAAATATGTGACTTTTATTATTGATATATTATTACTTCAGAGTCAAAATAATGACTGTGCTGTGTACGGGTGTGCGGATGTGGGAGGCTGGACTTAATTAATAGACACCGACCTTGTATGAATCCTGGTTGCAGTTCCAACTGTAACCTCTGATCGTTGAACGAATCACTTGTACTTAGCTTTATGCTAGATTGATATATAATAGTTTAGAGCTCTGACAACTTTAACTGAATACTTTTGAGTGTCCGAGCAGACTGAACTTGACTTAGATGTTGGCTAGGAAGAAAGCTCTTAATGATATAAGCTCCTCCTACAACTAATTTTGATTTGCTAAAAATCTCTCTGTATGGGAGAAATGGCCAATGGGGACACGTGAGAAACATACGCCTCTTCTAAGTTCCCGCCTTACGTAAACAAGGCTCAATTCATACGGGGGTCAGAGATCACGAATCCATTACAGAAAGGACGACCTCACGAGACAGAAAGTGTTATGGGCTGATAAGGTACCCAGCGCGCGACGCGATGACGAAAACTAGTATCACTAGTATCACTGTCTAGTGGTGATGATGCCGTCGTCAAACCAATCACCACATAGCCCCCCTCCGAAGAAGCGTGTGTCCCCACACGCCACGACCAATGTCACAGCCTTAAACGACCCAGCACACTCCAACACAAAACAAGACTGATGGAGGGGAAAAAACTCTAGGGGCCTCGAACTCAGAGAGATAGAAGTCCACACAGTGGAAATCAACCGGCCATGAGAACGATGGGCCCAGAGTGTAAAAAACCTCCGTAGAAATATATATATATATAAATAGCTTTGACACAATAAAATGTGTTAAAAATATTTTTATAATTTTTTAAAATATTAATGCAGGTATAATTCTTGATGATATGGAAGATGCATCCACGAGGCAACAAAGATAGGGCCTCAATGTGATCCAATTATCCCAGAGGCAACAAAGACAGGGCCTCAGTTGTGGTCCAATGCAGAATAGTGTGGGTGCTTTCCCACAAACCGGGCGATAGGCCAAAGGAGAATAGCGTGGGTGCTTTCCCACAAACCGGACGATAGGCCAAAGGAGAATAGCGTGGGTGCTCTCCCACAAACCGGGCGACTCGGGTCAAAGGTGATGACAAGTCCGCTGCAGAGTTGTCTCAGCACCTGGCCAAATCCTATGGGACCGGTCCAATGCGTATCTGCAAAACAGTCTTAGAGGCAGCACAATTGTCCAAACAATCGTTGTGAAAACAACGATGCGTAATTTGTCTATCCGTCTTAGGACGCGAGGAATGATGAAGAATGATATCGCGGCATACAGGTCCAAGTCCAACAATGTCACTCCCAACACCCTAGTCATTTGTGACTGATCAGATTTGTTTCAATCAGCTGGCATACTCATCCCTTATAACAGGTTAACGGTGTCCTTAAGAATTCAATCGCGGCGGTGTGAGCGAAGATTTAAGTCAGATGGGGCTTCGCATCTCATTTAATATGTTTCTTGTTAATATTGTTCTTGAATTAGAACAATTTATTTTGTGTAATGCCTGCAATATTTGATCAGAAGTACGGCGTTCAAATAACACGCGGATTTTGTATCATGTGTCAATGGTTGTACGTCACTTTGACATGAGACAAATAGTTTGGCAAATATTGTCTTGGGTTTGGGAACAGCAAGACGTAAACCTTGAACCAATTTATTCAAGTTAAACCATGGTCTCGAAGCGTAGGCAGAATCCAAATTGAGACACTGGTATAACGTAATGACATATGCAGAAATCTCTGGTATAATAATTGACATATGTTCATCACTCACGGTCACGGCTGACATATGCAGAAAATTAAGATAATCTGTTTATTCCAATTTTATGTAATGTAGACATAGCTCTTCAATATTTGGCTAATAGATTCCTGTATTAATCCTGTAAGTCAGAGTGATAATGATCTTAGACATACAGTGCACCGCTTCACAATTCGTTTATATCGGAAATCATATAGGTGAACACGGAAACTACTTAAGTGAAACATTTCAGTTCATCCATAGCCGAAAGAGAGGGCAGGCAATGTGCAAGAAGAACCTGATTCCTTTAGATGCAATAAATCTGTACTATTAGCATTAATGCTAATTATATGTACAACATCATCCAATACATCAACGTCCTCATCTCTGGAACTTTACATTATTTCCGCGAAAGCACCGCTTAATATCCTCTTTTTTTTTTTTTATGGGAGCTCAATTTTCCATTCCTTTGTATGGGTGCAAACATCTATTTAAGTATATAGATTATGTTTTCATATCTATACATATGATTTTTAAGGCAACAGTGTGGCCTGTTTTTCACAAGTCCGAGACAGTGCATCAGAAATGCGCATGTACACAACCCGGTACGCACTCCACTGACATGCATAGATTTATTGCTGACCGTAACTGCTGTTGCTGTATAGAAATTTGTCACCGACGGTTGTCATTAGGACACAAGCAATTTAATTTGCCACTAACATCTGTACAAGATGTTTCTTGTATTACGTGTGCGCCTGGTTCATATAATATCCTTTAACAGGAACTGTAACTGTCCAGTTTTTGAGGGAATGTCTGTCTCAATAGCTGTTGAAATATAGAAAACCGTAATGTAACGGAGAACTCAATTTTTTTGTATAATCGCGCAAATCCCAATCACAGGACAACTTTTTTGTCCTCCTTATTTATTCACGGGGCTTTAATTTACCGAGGATTTAATGTCAACCTCGTTTAAATCTTAGCACGTGAGAATTCCTCTCACAGATGGAGTTATAGAATTTCACTTATATTGTTCCTTTAACATGTTGGACGTTCATTTACTGAGGGGTTGGCTCAAACTCGCGGGATTTAAATATTCCACGGCATAACTTTAATTCTTGGGATTTTTATATATTGAAGAATGATTTCATTTTTACTATTTTACTCACATGAAGGGCTGTCTCCATTGAGGGAATGTTGCTTCCTCACTAAATTGTATCATGCATAATTACTTTCGATGAGGGAAAGTTTCAACCTCAAAACCTCATTTACCGAGGGATCATTGTGTTACACACAGTTTGTTTGATCTCATATACCAAGGGAATTTCTCATCCTTGAAACTTGTACAACCGCGCATACCTCAGGTACCGATATACCAAGGGAATTTTTCATCCTTGAAACATGTACAACCGCGCATGCCCCAGGTACCGAGGACTTTGTAATTTCCACATCTTTAGATAGGCTCCTTTCACGACAATCGCGCATATAATTTTTTATTTCATTTCTTGTGAGAATTACATTTCATCAAGGAATGGCATAAATCGTGGACACAACCGCGCAAACCCCCTTTTTCAAATTCATTTCATTTTCATGCGGGACTTACAATTTTCCTCAAGGAAAGGCATAACCTTGAACACGACCGCGCAAATCCTTTTTTTTTTTAAATCAATTTCATTTCCATGCGGGACTTACAATTTCCTCAAGGAAGGTATAACCTTGACCGCGCAAACCCTTTTTTTTTTTTTTAATTCATTTAATTTTTCAGGCGGGACTTACAATTTCCTCAAGGAAGGTATAACCTTGACCGCGCAAACCCTTTTTTTTTTTTTTTTTAATTCATTTAATTTTTCAGGCGGGACTTACAATTGCATCAAGGAAAGGCATAAACCTTGGACACGACCGCACGTTTTCCCTTTTTTTTTTTTTTAAATCATTTCATTTTCTGGCGGGACTTACATTTTCCTCAAGGAAAGGCATAAACCTTGGACACGACCGCACATTTTCCTTTTTTTTTTTTTTTTTTTTTTTAAATCATTTAATTTTCTGGCAGGACTTACATTTGCATCAAGGAAAGGCATAAACCTTGGACACGACCGCACGTTTTCCTTTTTTTTTTTTTTTAAATCATTTCATTTTCTGGCGGGACTTACATTTGCATCAAGGAAAGGCATAACCTTGAACACGACCGCGCAAATCCTTTTTTAAAATAGATTTTATTTCCATGCGGGACTTACAATTTCCTCAAGGAAGGTATAACCTTGACCGCGCAAATCCTTTTTTAAAACAGATTTTATTTCCATGCGGGACTTACAATTTCCTCAAGGAAGGTATAACCTTGACCGCGCAAACCCTTTTTTTTTTTTTTTAATTAATTTAATTTTTCAGGCGGGACTTACAATTTCCTCAAGGAAGGTATAACCTTGACCGCGCAAATCCTTTTTTAAAACAGATTTTATTTCCATGCGGGACTTACAATTTCCTCAAGGAAAGGCATAAACCTTGGACACGACCGCACGTTTTCCTTTTTTTTCATCTCATTATCTGGCGGGACTTGCATTTTCATCAAGGAAAGGCATAAACCTTGGACACGACCGCACGTTTTCCTTTTTTTGAAATCATTTAATAGCGGGGCTTTCTATTTTTTGTATCTCCTTTTTTCCTAGGCAAAGGTATAACCTGCATCATAAATTTTGTATCTCCTTTTTTCCTAGGTAAAGGTATAACCTGCAACATAAATTTTGTATCTCCTTTTTTCCTAGGTAAAGGTATAACCTGCAACATAAAAAAATTTGTATCTCCTTTTTTCCTAGGTAAAGGTATAACCTGGACACGACCGCGCTTTTCGTACCTCCTTTTTTCCTAGGAAAAGGTATAACCTGGACATCGTTTTTTCGTATTTCCTTTTTTCCTAGGTAAAGGTATAACCTGCAACATAGATTTTTTCGTATTTCCTTTTTTCCTAGGTAAAGGTATAACCTGGACACGACCGCGCTTTTCGTACCTCCTTTTTTCCTAGGAAAAGGTATAACCTGGACATCGTTTTTCGTATTTCCTTTTTTCCTAGGTAAAGGTATAACCTGCAACATAGATTTTTTGTAGTTCCTTTTTTCCTAGGTAAAGGTATAACCTGGACACGACCGCGCTTTTCGTACCTCCTTTTTTCCTAGGAAAAGGTATAACCTGGACATTGGTTCACAAAAATAGTTTCCAAAATATTTTCTGATTATTTTTTCAATTTTAGATCGCGACACATGTGTTTTCAAACCGAGGTAATTTCCTTCCTCTATATAAATTTCAAACTGAGGTTATTTTCTTCCTCTACGTATTTTTCAAACCGAGGTAATTTTCTTCCTCAATATATATTTCAAACCGAGGTTATTTTCTTCCTCTACGTTTTTTCAGACCGAGGAAATTTTCTTCCTCAATATGTATTTCAAACCGAGAGGGAACCGACTTCCTCCGTGATTTCATAATTCTCGTTTAATGCCATTGAACCTTGGTTACAATGGTTTGTGTTTTTGCCCGCTAATACATGCAGTAGCTGTTAATACATTCAATAGCCCACTAATATATTCATAGCCCGCAAATACATCAGCCCGCTAATACATACAGTAGCCCGCACATACATTCAATAGAGAGGGAAACGACATCCTCACTGGTTTCTTATTTCTGCCCGCAAATTCTTTCGATTTTTTTTTTCTTTCATTTCATCTCGATATTTTTCGTAGACTTTTTCCGATATTGCCGCATGTGAAACGTAAGGGCATAGATATCAGATATCCTCATAGGTTTCAATATTGCCCGCTTATAATAGATATCCTCATAGGTTTCAATGTTGCCCGCTTATAATAGATATCCTCATAGGTTTCAATGTTGCCCGCTTATAACTTCGAAACCTTAAGGGAATCGCCAAAAGATTCTTACATAGATTTTTTTCTTTGACACCATGTTTGTAGGGGAGTACGCCAGGTATATAGATTTTTCATGTTACAAAGCACACTTTTTTAAATATATATATATATATGAATATATCAAGTCACATATTTCACAAATATCTCATATATGCTCATAAATATCTCAAACATGCTCATCAACAATGTCCTCCTCTCACGAGTGTATTGTTTAGCAATGTATTTGTGGTTAATGTATACAGGTAACTTTAATCGTTAATGTATACAGGGAACTTTATCCCACCGCTGCCACCAATGTCGCGCTCCTTGTTTACGACAAAATAATGATATATAGATAGGTAGGTGGTAGCTGGCCAAGATAGCTTAGATCACAAGGAACACGAACAAACTTTATACATATAGGTTTTACTTCACATTTGGTGGTGAATGAGACTAGTGTTTCTCAAATATGTGACTTTTATTATTGATATATTATTACTTCAGAGTCAAAATAATGACTGTGCTGTGTACGGGTGTGCGGGTGTGGGAGGCTGGACTTAATTAATAGACACCGACCTTGTATGAATCCTGGTTGCAGTTCCAACTGTAACCTCTGATCGTTGAACGAATCACTTGTACTTAGCTTTATGCTAGATTGATATATAATAGTTTAGAGCTCTGACAACTTTAACTGAATACTTTTGAGTGTCCGAGCAGACTGAACTTGACTTAGATGTTGGCTAGGAAGAAAGCTCTTAATGATATAAGCTCCTCCTACAACTAATTTTGATTTGCTAAAAATCTCTCTGTATGGGAGAAATGGCCAATGGGGACACGTGAGAAACATACGCCTCTTCTAAGTTCCCGCCTTACGTAAACAAGGCTCAATTCATACGGGGGTCAGAGATCACGAATCCATTACAGAAAGGACGACCTCACGAGACAGAAAGTGTTATGGGCTGATAAGGTACCCAGCGCGCGACGCGATGACGAAAACTAGTATCACTAGTATCACTGTCTAGTGGTGATGATGCCGTCGTCAAACCAATCACCACAGAGGAAGGGCAGTTGTCAATTTTGTTCCTCCATGGTGAACTGAATATCGCTGTTGACCGCGTTAAGCATTCTCACTTTATTATTTACATTAGTGTTTTCGGGGATGATAGCGACGACATTGTCTACATATCTAAACCAATGTGATCTACCATCAATTCCGATAAAGTTTTCTTTTTCTAGTAACTCCATGTTAGTACATTACTTCTCTGCACATGATGATAGAACAAAGAATGTATAGACTTTTTTCTCAGGGCACTACGAATCTGTAGCAAAGAATACCTAAAAAAAGAATTTGATTATATCATGAAAACCTTTGACAAACTTGGATACCCAGAGGGAATGATGAGGAGAATAAAAAGAAAAGCAATAACTATTTATTATTGTGGAAGGTGGCCATGTTTATCCACATGCATTATTATGGAGTTAGATGTTCTATGGGCTTTTACGTAATTTTTTGTTCATTCATCCAGACTGGAACAACACAACCGTATTAAATAAAGGATCATCCAAGAAACTAAGGAAGACAATTGAGGCAGCATACATTAACACTGATAATAACATTAACCATAGAGAAGGCTTTATATGTCTAGCAAAAGCTGCAAACTTATTAATGATAAAAGAATACGCAAATAAAATAACAAGCTATAACAAGCTCTCCGAAGCGTCCCATAAGATGACCCGTCCATGTATAAAATCTCCTGTTATGTTTGAGTTGTTAGCTTTGTGATCAAGACCCTGCGGGTCGAAACGTTAAAGTATGAAATTCTCCCATCACTCCTCGTCTGCTTCTTCCACCTTCAGTCTTATTTGTCATAATATAGCCTATATATATATATATATATATATATATATATATAATATATATATATAATATATATATATATATATATATATATATATATATATATACCTGTTAAGTCCGGCTAAAATTGGCATTTCAAAGCATAACAGTGCCTTAAAAATAGTTTCTTATTTCACTATAGAGGTTTATATCAACTTATACTGCATTGAATATGTCAATAGTTGATATATTTGTCCTATATACAATGTTAATTTTCTAGTTTTTATATATTTGTCCAATATAAAATGTTAGGTTACAAAGAAAGCAATGGCCTCCACTAGCGGACCCAGGGAGTACTACAGTGGAGGAATATATATATATATATATATATATATATATATATATATATATATATATATATATATATATGTACACACATAGTAGTCCTTATATATATATATGTATATATATATATATATGTATATATATATATATATATATATATATATATATATATATATATATATATTATATATATATAATATATACATACTGAAGGTCATAGTAACCGAAACGTTAGGATAACGTATTCTGAAGCCCATCTTCGTTTTTCCCTCCCCACCTATCACTCTTATTTGTCTCAATTTCTAAATATATGTATATATATATATATATATATATATATATATATATATATAGATATATATATATATACATATATATAAGTATATATATATACATATATATACGTATATATATATACATATATATATATATACATATGTATATATATATACATATATTCATTGTATATATGGGCAGGAGATTTTCTCTCAAGCATGTATGGTTAAACTTAATGGCAAGATTATTATTGCAGAGTTTTTTTATCTGCATTTTCTCTTTCTCTGAGAATCTTTTTCCCTTCCACGGGAAGTTGTCTTATAATGTCACCATATGACATTGTTTTGTCAGTTACTTTGGGCATGGCTTTACCAAAGTGAAAAACTGGCCAGAACGCGTTTTCACACTACTTAGTGCTTCATCAGTGGCTAGACTGTGAATATCTGATTGAATTATTGTGTTTATATATTGTTGGTGGTGGTCTGATATTACATTTTGGGGCTTCTGATTGGCTAGTGGGCTGGACTGGGACTCCCAAACTATTCTACTTCCTCATTGGTCGGCTGTTGTGTGACGTCATCAGTATTGTGCCTTCTTTCAGTGGGCTTAGATCTCCTTACGCTAGGGAGGGCTTCTAAATCCCTAGTTTGTATATTAAGATTGGGAGATGTTTCTTTAATAAAGAGAGCTTCGAGGATAGGTAGCCTTCTATGGTCTTGATTTGTTGCCAGCACTTCTGTGTTTTCTATTAGAGTTTCTTTATTTAAATTTCTTTTGTGAGCAGAGTGATGGTGGTTTCTGGGAGCTCCTGAAGAGAGGTGGTATGATAACCGGCGTGAGAGCTTCATTGTTGTCATGCCAATATAGTTTGAAGGTTGGGATGCACAGTTCCCAAGTTTACACGTGTACCTATATATGACGTGAGTTCTCTGAAGGTCACTTTTACTTTCTCTTATATTATTGTTTAGTAGCAGTTGAGATGTCTTTTTATTTTGGTAATATATAATCAGTTGTACTTTAGAGTTTTCTTCTTTAGGTTTAATATTTCTTTTAATAATTTGTTGCATAACCCTTTCATCTTCTTTGTAGGCTGTGGAGAAGAAGGACTTATAGTAAATTTTAATCAGGTTTTTGGCGTTAATGTCCTGTGGGATTTTGTCTGGGTGGCTTTTGTCCTGGTACCATTTGTCTAAAGTTCTTTTTGTGATTCGCTCTATATCCTTATTGGCGAATCCATTATTCATAAGGGTCTGAGAAGCTCTTTCTAACTCATTATGTACTGTTTCCCAATTATTACAGTGACTAAGCGATCTTCTAATATAAGCGCTGATGGTAGAATCTTTATATCTTTGGGGACATTCGCTAGTCCCATTTAGGCAATGTCCTGAATTAGATGCTTTTATGTACACAGATGTGTCATAAGTGCCTTCATCTCTCTGTTTTACTAATGTGTCTAAAAAGGGAAGGGACCCATTTATGCTGTGCTCAATTGTAAAATTGATGCCAGATGTCTCTATTAATCGTTCTTTTAGATCGTCTATTTGTTGGCAATTTTCAGCTTTGACGAAAATATCGTCTATATATCTGCAGTAAATGTGAGGTTTTTGCAGATTTTCGAAAATTTCATTTTCGATGCTACCCAGATACCATTACCAACTTACAAAATTGCCAAAAAAACTGGCTGAAATCCTCACACCTTACACTCCCGCTGACTACAATGTCAAATCCGCCACTGATTTTCTAGATCTTTTACCAAACAATAACTCAAAAGGCATTATCGCTTCGTTAGATGCGGAGTCTCTCTATACTAACATCCAAGTTGACCGCACTATTCAATATATAATAGACAGAGTTTATCACAATGATACCACTCCTAACTGTGATATCCCAGAGAAAGTAATGAAAGACCTTTTGGAATGTTGCACCAAAGACGCCCCCTTTATGTGCCCTAGAGGAAATAAATATTGCCAAACCGATGGTGTTGCAATGGGATCACCACTTGGAGTACTTTTTGCTAACTTTTTTATGGGTAGCATCGAAAATGAAATTTTCGCAAATCTGCAAAAAACCTCACATTTACTGCAGATATATAGACGATATTTTCGTCAAAGCTGAAAATTGCCAACAAATAGACGATCTAAAAGAACGATTAATAGAGACATCTGGCATCAATTTTACAATTGAGCACAGCATAAATGGGTCCCTTCCCTTTTTAGACACATTAGTAAAACAGAGAGATGAAGGCACTTATGACACATCTGTGTACATAAAAGCATCTAATTCAGGACATTGCCTAAATGGGACTAGCGAATGTCCCCAAAGATATAAAGATTCTACCATCAGCGCTTATATTAGAAGATCGCTTAGTCACTGTAATAATTGGGAAACAGTACATAATGAGTTAGAAAGAGCTTCTCAGACCCTTATGAATAATGGATTCGCCAATAAGGATATAGAGCGAATCACAAAAAGAACTTTAGACAAATGGTACCAGGACAAAAGCCACCCAGACAAAATCCCACTGGACATTAACGCCAAAAACCTGATTAAAATTTACTATAAGTCCTTCTTCTCCACAGCCTACAAAGAAGATGAAAGGGTTATGCAACAAATTATTAAAAGAAATATTAAACCTAAAGAAGAAAACTCTAAAGTACAACTGATTATATATTATCAAAATAAAAAGACATCTCAACTGCTACTAAACAATAATATAAGAGAAAGTAAAAGTGACCTTCAGAGAACTCACTCACGTCATATAGGTACACGTGTAAACTTGGGAACTGTGCATCCCAACCTTCAAACTATATTGGCATGACAACAATGAAGCTCTCACGCCGGTTATCATACCACCTCTCTTCAGGAGCTCCCAGAAACCACCATCACTCTGCTCACAAAAGAAATTTAAATAAAGAAACTCTAATAGAAAACACAGAAGTGCTGGCAACAAATCAAGACCATAGAAGGCTACCTATCCTCGAAGCTCTCTTTATTAAAGAAACATCTCCCAATCTTAATATACAAACTAGGGATTTAGAAGCCCTCCCTAGCGTAAGGAGATCTAAGCCCACTGAAAGAAGGCACAATACTGATGACGTCACACAACAGCCGACCAATGAGGAAGTAGAATAGTTTGGGAGTCCCAGTCCAGCCCACTAGCTAATCAGAAGCCCCAAAATGTAATATCAGACCACCACCAACAATATATAAACACAATAATTCAATCAGATATTCACAGTCTAGCCACTGATGAAGCACTAAGTAGTGTGAAAACGCGTTCTGGCCAGTTTTTCACTTTGGTAAAGCCATGCCCAAAGTAACTGACAAAACAATGTCATATGGTGACATTATAAGACAACTTCCCGTGGAAGGGAAAAAGATTCTCAGAGAAAGAGAAAAGGCAGATAAAAAAACTCTGCAATAATAATCTTGCCATTAAGTTTAAATATACATATATATGTATATATATACATATATATGTATATATATACATATATATGTATATATATACATATATATATAATATATATATATACATATATATGTATATATATACATATATATATATATATATATATATATATATATACACGTGGAGTAAAAAATGACAGCATTGTTGTAGTTCAGTTTTTTCTTCGTATTCTCGATTGTCCTGATAAGAGATTTTCCATTAACTGGGTGAATTGAAACTAGGTCTCTATATTCTTCCATTTGTTCTTATTTGACATCGACGTTTCGTCTTAAACAAGACATTATCAAGATATAACTGAAATAACAAAAATTACATGGTAACAGTAAAGGTACTAGACAATATCAAGATATAACTGAAATAACAAAAATTACATGGTAAAACTAAAGGTACTAGACAATATCAAGATACAACTGAAATAACAAAAAATTACATGGTAACAGTAATAATAAAGGTGACAAATTTGTAAAAATAAATACGAAGACTTACATACAGGTATTTAAAGAGAGGAAGAAGGGTGTGATAATCCAGAGATGACAGAAGTATATATACCTAAGATCAGGTCAGACGAAGGGGGGGGGAGGGACAGACAATAAGGACCTCAGAGGTCAAGGATAAGGGGGGGTTGGGGGGAGGGTTAGGCGGGTGCGGTCACCGAGGGTGGGGGAGGAGGTGGAGGTGAAGAGAGAGAGAGAGAAGGGGTAGAGGGGGAGGGGGGATTTTTATTTCTAAATAATGGGATAGAAGAGATTACATTGTATTGAATGTTAATAACCGGAGTTTTGTCCTTAATGTGGAAGGCTTCGAGTAGTAGTCTCCTAGGGTCATTGCTCGATCCAATAATTTTGGTGTTGTTGATCAAATCATCTCTCCTGAGTGCAGCGTTATGGGAACTCCTATGGTGTTCTTTGATTGCTCCCTCTTGTAGGTGGAAAGTTAGGCGACGGCTGACTTTACATCTAGTAAAACCAATGTAGGAATGGGGGAGGAAATTACAATTTCCTGTAGAACATTGATATTGGAATACTACATTAGTTTTAGATGTGAAGTCCGATCGCTTTGACAAATTGTTTGTCATAATCAGGGAGGAAGTTTTTGGATTTTTATAATAGATGAGAACTCTGATTTTGTTGTTCTCATTTGTAGGAAGGCAATTTTTATGAATGATGTCTCTGATGACTTTTTCATCTTTCTTATAATTACTAGTGAAGGTGTTTCTGTAGTAAATGTTAATGAAGTTATGCTTTTGTGGTTCTTTGATTGTGAAATGGGATTCTAGCATTTTGGAGGTAACAGAATCAAAGTCAGTGTTAGAATACCCATTATTTGTGAGCATCTGTCTCAGGTGTTGAAGTTCACTATGTAAAGCTTGCCATGAGGAACATACTGATATGGCTCTTTTTATATATGCTCTAATGACACCTTTTTTGTAGTTGTCTGTGCACTCGCTCTTGCCATTCATGCACTTATCCAAGTTGGTGGGTTTTCTATATACACTAGTAATGAAGTTGTCGGAAGTAGAATCGACCAGCACATCCAGGAAGGGGAGTAGACCATTGCTGTTCATTTCAGTGGAAAAAGTTAAGCCTGAAATTTCCTGAAGTCGGTACCGTATATTTTCTAACAAATCAACAGAAGGGGTGCTGACAAAGATGTCATCTACAT
>NC_134818.1:34641346-34661346 GCF_046742065.1 Oratosquilla oratoria
CGATAAGCTTAACTTGAGTCCACTTCAATCGCCTGCTGCTGCTGCTCCTCTCGCAGCCCAGCACAAAGCGTTCACAGCCCCCGAGGCCCACACTCGTTGTTCGTTATCTCGTTGGCCTGCGCGCATGCGCGTCATGCCGCCGTTAACGTCTGCGAGCCGGACGCATACCAAGTGTATACCTCTGCAGACACGTTTATTATTATTATTAGTATATTATTATTATTATTATCATTATTATTATTATTATTATTATTATTATTATTATTATTATTATTATGACTGCTATTCTTCTTATTGTCATTATCATCATCATCTTCGTCATCGTCACCGTCACCGTCTTTATCATCATCATCATCATCATCATCATCATCATCATCATCATCGTCATTTTCATCATCATCATCATCATCATCATCATCATCATCATCATCATAATCATCGTCATCATCATCACCACAACCACCACCACCATCATCATCAATATGTATCATCATTAACGTTATTATAATCATCATTAATATTATTAGTAGTATCATTAATGTTTATGTATATATATATATATATATATATATATATATATATATATATATATAATATGTATAAATTGTTTTATTTACTTTTTAAGTTTATTTATTTATTAAAATTTATTTATTTATTTTTATTTATTCATTTTTGAAGAATCGTCACATCATGAGATTCCACCTGAGGAATGGTCACCCCAGTACGACGGATATCAATAGTGGAATAAAGATTAGATTAGGTTGAATGAGAGTTATGCTTATTGTCATCAACTTAATTAAACAACCGAAGAATCGTAAACCTAGGCTGGCCCACATGAAGAACTGTCACCCTGTCGAAGTCTAAGATGACGATTCTTCATGTGACCCATTTATTTACGTGTTTGTTTATTTCTAGGTCCGCGGGGTCCTCCCCGGACCCCAACGTGCTCTCCCTTTATTGGGAATCTCTGAAATCTGGAAATCTTTTCGAAACAGAAGTCTCCAGAACTCAGGACGGAAAATTCTCGAAATCTTGGAAATCCAGAAGAAGCAGTGACTCGATAAGGGAGAGTTTGGAATTTTAGAAATCAGTTGAAAGAACAGAGTCTGAGTAAAACAATTTTTAACAGCAATAATAACCACTTTATTACAACACTTTTTATAATGATATATATTTACTAATGGACGTAACAATGTAATGCTAATGACACTAACGATGGGAATCGTTTATAATAACACAACAATAACAAATAACACATAACCGGTAGTAACTGCAATAACTTTGTGCCCCTCTGTACTTAGCTGTCGGCTGATTCAGCGCTGAATAAAAGCCCTTGGCCAACCTCCTCCTCTTCCTCCTCCTCCAATCCCCTCCTCCAATCCCCTCCTCCTCCTCCTCCTCTTCCTCCTCCTCCAATCCCCTCCTCCTCCTCCTCCTCTTCCTCCTCCTCCAATCCCCTCCTCCTCCTCCTCTTCCTCCTCCTCCAATCCCCTCCTTCTCCTCTTCCTCCTCCTCCTCTTCCTCTTCCTCCTCCTCCAATCCCCTCCTCCTCCTCCTCCTCCTCCTCCTCCTCCTCCTCCAATCCCCTCCTCCTCCTCCTCCTCCTCCAACCCTTCCGTCTCCAATCCGTCCTACTCCAACACCTTCCTACTCCTCCTCCAACTCCCTACTCCTCCTCCTCCAACCCCCCTCCTCATCTTCCTCCTCCTCTTTCTTCTCCTCCAGCTCCCTCCTCCACCAACTCCCTCTCCCTCCAGATCCCTCCTCCCCCAACTCCCACTACTCCAACGTCCCTTCTCCTCCAGCTCCCTCCTCCTCTAACGTCCTTCCTCCTCCAGCTCCCTCCTCCAACGTCCCTCCTCCTCCTCCAATGTCCCTGCTCCTCCAAGTTCATCGTCCTCCAGCTCCCTCCTTCTCCAGCTCCCTCCTCCTCCAGCTCCCTCCTCCTCCAACATCCCTCCTCCTCCAGCTCCCTCCTCCTCCAACATCCCTCCTCCTCCAACACCCCTCCTCCTCCAACACCCTCCTTCTCCAACACCCTGCTTCTCCAACACCCTCCTTTAGCACCCTCCTCCTCCAACACCCTCTAACATCCTTCTCCTCCAACACCCTCTAACATCCTCCTCCTCCAACACCCTCCTCCTCCTCCAACACCCTCCCCTCCAACATCCCTCTTTTTCCAACACCATTCTTCTCCAACACCCTCCTTCTCCAACACCCTCCTCCAACATCCTCCCCCTTCAACGCCCTCCTTTTCCAACACCCTCCTCCTCCTCCTCCTCCTCCTCCTCCAACCCCCTCCTCCTCCAACCCCCTCCTCCTCCTACAACCCCCTCCTCCTCCTACAACCCCCTCCTCCTCCTACAACCCCCTCCTCCTCCTCCAACCCCCTCCAACCCCCTCCTCCTCCTCCAACCCCCTCCAACCCCCTCCTCCTCCTCCAACCCCCTCCTCCTCCAATCCCCTCCTCCAGCTCCCTACTCCTCCTCCTACTCCAACTCCCTACTCCTCCTCGAGCTCCCTCCTCCTCCAGCTCCCTCCTCCTCCAGCTCCCTCCTCCAACGTCTCTCCTCCAACGTCCCTCCTCCAACGTCCCTCCTCCTCCTCCAACGTCCCTGCTCCTCCAAGTTCATCGTCCTCCAGCTCCCTCCTTCTCCAGCTCCCTCCTCCTCCAACACCCTCCTCCTCCAATACCCTCCTCCTCCAACACCCTCCTCCTCTTCCAACACCTTCCCCCTCCAACATCCCTCCTTTTCCAACACCCTTCTTCTCCAACACCCTTCTTCTCCAACACCCTGCTTCTCCAACACCCTCCTCCAACATCCTTCCCCTTCAACACCCTCCTTTTCCAACACCCTCCTCGTCCTCCTCCTCCTCCTCCTGCTCCTCCTCCTCCTCCTCCAACCCCCTCCTCCTCCAACCCCCTCCTCCTCCAATCCCCTCCTCCTCCAATCCCCTCCTCCTCCAATCCCATCCTCCACCTCCCTACTCCTCCTCCTACTCCAACTCCCTCCTCCTTTCTTCTTTCTCCTCTTCCTCCTCTTCTTTAGCCGCTGGTACACCAAGACGATCGTGGGCGGACGACGGGGTCCCCCGACGACAAAGGGGTCAATAGGTAGCAGAGGTATCAGATGAACGAGAGGGCGGGGGGAGGAGGAGGGGTGGCGGGAGAGGGGAGGGGGAGAGGAAGAGGGAGAGGGAAAGATGGGGAGGAAGAAGGAGAGAGGGAGGGAAAGATGGGGGAGAGGAGAGGAGAGGGGAAGGGGAAAAGGGGGAGGAAGAGTGAGAGGAAAAGGAAAGAGGGGGAGGAGGAGGAGAGAAATTCCTTGGAGTGTGGAAGGAAGGAGGAGGGGGAAGAGATGTGGGAAAAGAGTAGGAGGAGGATGAAATAAAAGAGGAGGACACATAGGAGGAGTAGGAAGAGAAAAAAGAGGAGACGTAGGAAGAGGAGGAGGGGGAAGGGAGGAAGGGGGGAGGAGGAGGAGGAAGAGGAGAAAGGGGAGAAGACTCCGCTGGACGGCTCTGATCGTCAGTGGCGGCGACCCCGGTGCTCTTTAACGCGACAGGTTGGGGTCGGGGACGAGTGGCGAGGTTTTAATGAAATCTACAGAGGAATGTATATGATGATGATGATGATAGTAGTAGTAGTAATAATAACAATAATAACAGTAGTAACAGTAGTAACAATAGTAACAATAGTAACAATAATGATGATAATAGTAATAACAATAATAATAATAGTTATTATTATTTTATTATTGTTATTATTGTGATTGTTATTGTTATTATTGTGATTATTATTGTTATTATTGTTATCATTATTGTTAGAACATAATGGAGGAGACTGCAAGAGTCAATGCGGCCTATATACTAGGCAGTTCCATGTTCATTACCACCTGTCATTCCCATCCGTAAAGTTGTCTAACCGTTTCTTAATACAACCGATAGTTTCAGCGCTCATTACATAGTTACTAAGTCTATTCCAGTCGTTGACAACCCTATTAGTAAACCAATTCTTGCCTATCTCCTTCTTAGATCTAAATTTGTCTAAATTCATTACTGCGAATCCTGCCCTGTTGTCTTAATATAATGACCTTGATTACGTTACCCTTGTTAAAGCCTTTGATCCACTTGAACACCTCTATTAGATCACCCCGCACTCTGCGTCTTTCCAGAGAGTGTAAGTTGCCTAAGCCTCTCCTCATAAGGTAAATTTCTGAGACCATGGTTTTGGTCATTCTCCTCTCTACTGATTCTAACGAATTGATGTCCATAAGACGGAGACCAAAACTGTACCTCATAGTCAAGGATGGGTCTAACTAACACTAGGTAGAATTTGATAATTGCCTCTGCACTTCTACTCGTAACCGTCCTAGCAATGAAACCTAGTGCTCTGTTAGCTTTATTCCTGGCGCTAATGCACTGTTTCCTGGATTTAAGGTCAGGACTCATAAGTCTCTCTCGCATTTAGTTTTCTCTGAAAATGTGTTATCTAAGCTATATCTGCTTTCGGGGTATTGTAGCACTTTGAGATATTGAAATGCATTTGTCATTACATCGACCATGTGAACAATTTGTTAAGATCTTCCTGCAGAATCTCGGCGTCTTCTCCTGACGTAATTAGGAGTCCTATATTAGCGTAGTCCGCAAATTTGCAAACATCACTAGTAATCCCATTGTCCAAGTCGTTTATGTACATAATGCACAATAAGGAACCCAAAACCGAGCCCTGGGGAACTCCACTAGAAACACTCCCCATTTGGATTTTACATCATTTATGGTGACCCGCTGTTTTCTGTCACTGATCCAAGCTCTAATCCATTCTGACATTTTTCCTCCTATGCCATGGGCTTTGTTGATTTGATTTTGTTATTATAATTATTACTATTGTTATTGTTGTGATAATTATAATGAATGGGTGGAGAGGGACTCTTGAGTTGAATCAAATCACCTGGCGGCACCTGAAATAAACACGAAATTCATGAAATGCAGCAAAAGAGCCCTTCCGTGCCATGTGGCATTTTCCCTTGTCGCCAGACGATTCTATGCGCCTCCGGGGCATCCGCTCGGCGGGAAGGGGGCGGCGAGAGCCAGCCAAAGATAAATTAATTATTCTCTGGCAGTAAAAAAAAAAAATAATAATAATAATAATAATAAAAATAAATAAATAAATATGTCACAATAGAAGATTCAACATTAATCACGTAATACGCTACATGTGACCGGGTGTGGCTTCACAGAGTCAGTGGTAGATCGTGGTAATGAATCCGTAATCAACTCTATTTACACCTACCCTATCTGCGGGGACTCCAGTTAGGGGTCCTGCAGCTTACAAACTGCTCGGGCGCAGCTTTCGGGCGAATCACGACCGGACCCAGAATACGCAACATTCGACATTATTAAAGTTGCAAATTTATCTACCAGCAGTGTCAAATATTGAGTTGGGCAAGGATAAATGATATGGAGAATTAGGCAAGGATACATAATATAGAGTTGGACAAGGATGCATGGTATACTGTATAGAGTTGGGCAAGGATAAGTAATCCTGGCAGAGCCACATGTTTTAAAAATACGTCAACAGAGGGTTCCTTTTTGACCAAAGCATATTTAGTACGATTTTTTTTCTTCTGGGGACTTAATGTATATGTATGTAGGGGCTTGGATAGATGGATAAATGGTTAAACGCATCTAGTTGACATTTGAAGGGTTGAACCTCGCCGATCTTACGAATGGCAAGATGTGAGAGACAAGGAAGAAATAGTTGTAAAAGTAGATGGAGGAATAGGAGGAAGAAGAATAGGAGGAGGGAGAGTAGGGGGAGGAGGAGGAGAAAGAACGACGGCGGCGAGAACGAGAAACGGACGCGATCGACGCCGGGAACCTGATATCCTGCAGCAGCGCGTCGTCGGAGCCGCAATGAACAACGGGTTCGTTAGCGAGCCAGCCAGGAAGCGGCGTCAGGACCAACGAATACGGCTTCGTTAACCGGCGACATAACGTCACAGGACAAAGAATCTTCGTCAGCAAGCGATATGACATCACGGGACCAAAATTGACGGAATCATTAGCCAGTGACGTGACGTCACGGGACCAAGAATCTTCGTTAGCCAGCGATATGACGTCACGGGACCAACAAAATTTACGACGTCATTAGCCAGTGACGTGACGTCACGGGGCCAAGAATCTTCGTTAGCAAGCTGTATGACGTCACGGGACCATTTAGTAAAGGAGTGACATAACGTAACGGGTCAAAGGAATTAACATATTGGTCAGCGGCATGACGTCAATTGAGCGACTCGTTAACGCAACGAGATGACGTCACAGGACCGGCGAATACGTTTGGGTTAGCCAGCGGCATGACGTCACAGTGAAGGAACTGTTTCAGGTACATGTCGTCATAGGGATTATTGGGAGGAGTGAGGGGCAGTGATGTGAGTTTAACCGGTAACTAATTGTTCTAATTGCTCAACTCCTTTGTTCGGTCACAATCGTCGAGCTTCCACGTCATGACAACAGGGCAAGGCTCGCAGTCAGTCATTGAACACATTTAGATTTAAGATGGTAATAGGCAAGACCTGGTTTACCAATAGATTGTACGAATGGTATAGACTTAGCAACCATGTCGTGAGCGCTGAAATTATCGGTTATTTTAAGAGAAGATAGATAATATTATGGGTGGGGATGATAGGTGGTAATGGACGTAGAACTACCTAATGTAGACCATATGGTCTCTTGCAGTTCTTATGTTTTTATTTCCATTCTCTGCTTCACTCTCGCTATCCCAAAAAGTCCGCCTCATCCTTTGAACAACACTCGTGGGTCATGTCTCTCTAATTGTCATAGGTGAGAAGCCTACCCCGGGAGGCGCTGAGTAGCTGCGTCCGAAGCCGTCACCTTTGCCGTATTATGCACTTGGACTGTTGGGGCAGGTAGCATACAGTACAGTCACTGCTGGGGATCATATTTATCATACCTTTCTTAGTCAAATTAATTGTGTGCTTGTATGTGTGTCAGTTTCTCTTGGGAATCGGAGTTACCATTCCTAGCTTAATAATATTCATTGCGCGCGCGCTCGTGTGTTTGTGTATGTTATTTTGTTTTGACTATGACTCGCAGGCGTTTCTAGTGACTCGAGTGCTGAACAAAACCGTCCCTTTATGGCCGTCTATAGCGGCGCTGGCGTCATCGTCCATTCTATACGTTCTATTGGAGCGCCGCCATTCGAAAGTAGACAGCGAGTGACGACGTGACGTCATGTCGCCGGCGGCGGCGCACAAATGCGGTTGCAGCGTCATGTGTTAGTCCTACGTCATGGGAAAGAAGGGCAGAAGCGACTATGAAATATCAAGATTCACCCCCGTTCTAGTGCAACGTCATGTGTTAGTTCTACGTCACCAGAAATAAGGGTTGATGAGACCATGAAATGACAAGAAATGTTAATATTTTCCCGTTCCAATGATTCTGAAGTAGGAAAAGGCACAACTTCCTTCGAAGGCTTGTCTGTGTATTTATGTATTTATTCGTATGTTGTTTTTTCTGCTAGAAACAAAACCCCTGGAAAATCATTTCAACCGGGTATGGATCATACTGGAGGTAAATAGTTTCCTAACTTTGGAATTTATCGTGAATTCATACTTTTATCATTATTTCTTAATTTTTTTTATCTCTATATTAATTTTCATTTATCATTTTTCAATTAATCAATTTATTATATATATATTTTTTTTTTCTGAGGGACACAATCCAATTCTTCAGTGGGTAAGCAGAGTTGCCATTCTGATTCACCAAATTCTTATCTTCATCTGTCCGTTGTGCGTCCTTATCGGGTTCCGTTGGCCCCTCGGGAGCTCCCTCTCACCGCCGGGCGTCACTGGGTCGCCCTGGCTGCTGTGGCGGGCGGCACAGAGGAATGGTAGAGAACTCAAACTCACCACCCCACGTCCACACACTGGGCCCCGAGTGAGAAACCTTTGTTAGGGCAAAGCCCTGTCAGTTGCAGTAAGCCGCTGTTTTTTTTTCTATTGTGTGTGTGTGTGTGTATATATATATATATATATATATATATATATATTGGAAACTAGTATGTTGTAACACATTGGTAAAAGATCACTGTTAACCCACTATCGGAGAAATAATAACGGAAAGTACAGAGAAACTGTATATTTCGACTACTCTCTGTAGTCCTCTTCAGCAGAATGCTTACATAAGGTTAAGGTACAAGTATATATGAAGAAATTAGGGGTATATAGAAGGGGATGAGGAAAGTGGGGGGGGGGCTCAGGTCACATACCCTTGAAATGGTCGGGTCAAAGTAGGACAAGGGGTGATATTTTGTCCAACCGCTTTAGACATGATCTTGTTGACCGCTAACTTGGTAATGCAATCTGGGGGCCACTGGCCTTTAGAGGTATTAAAGTTAGGATAATGTTTTATTATTGTAGAATCTTCTCTAATAAAACATTATCCTAACTTTAATACCTCTAAAGGCCAGTGGCCCCCAGATTGTATTACCAAGTTAGCGGTCAACAAGATCATGTCTAAAGCGGTTGGACAAAATATCACCCCTTGTCCTACTTTGACCCGACCATTTCAAGGGCATGTGACCTGAGCCCCCCCCCCCCCACTTTCCTCATCCCCTTCTATGTACCCCTAATTTCTTCATATATACTTGTACCTTAACCTTATGTAAGCATTCTGCTGAAGAGGACTACAGAGAGTAGTCGAAATATACAGTTTCTCTGTACTTTCCGTTATTATTTCTTCGATAGTGGGTTAAAAGTGATCATATATATATATATATATACATATATGCATATATATATATGTATATGTATATATATATATATATATGTGTGTGTGTGTGTGTGTGTCGACGTTTGTTCGTCTCTTCGCCTGGGCAGGAGTGTCTGTAACCAACGCTTCATAGCCCGCAGCAGGTCCCGGGAATAGGACTCATGACCAACTGCTGATGACACGTTATTCACTAAGCGACGCCTCCCCCACTCCCCGCCTTATCTGGATAAATCGCTTGGGTTTTACCAGAAAAGTAGTTTTAAAGAGCGCCGCAGTATTAAGAAGGGAGTGGTCATCGGACTTGGCTTTATACACACGCGCACACACACGCACTACCCATAGATCGGATATAACGAGTTCGGAGCTCTCATTCGGGAAGGTAATAGCTGTCGATCGTGAGTTTAACACATTATCCAAGACTATGGTGAATCACACGCACGCAAATAGAGGCTCGCTCGCGCACTTACACACACACACACACACACACACACACACACACACACACACACGACTCTATGGCGTAGTGGTAGCGTTCGCGGCAGCCACTACCGCGGTCTGGGTTTGAATCCCGCCCAGGGCTGAAATAATTTCAGTATCGCTACGCTGTAAGTCGTTACTCCAACTCTCGTGGGCGGGGAGTTGGGTGTGTGTGTGCGTGTAAGGTCACAGCATTACCCATAGATCGGTCATATATGAGCTCTGAGCTCTCTTCACGAGTCCAACACATGATCCAAGACCATGGTGAATCAAGCAAATCAGGTGTTCTGCACATTTGCCCAACTGCTTGGTCTTGGATGGGAGTCCATTGAGGAGCGTTCTATCCGTCGGATTCTGCCGCACCGATCATAGGCGCTACCCTCTCCGCCACCATTTTCCCCAACTGATGTCAGTAACAGGGATAATAACAAATCAACTAATACACCGCATATAAGATATACGAGATATACATATAATGATGTACAAGATAGAATAGAATAAAATAAGGATGTTATACGAAGGTTCAGTTTACAGTCATGGTATAACCCCAGCTATGATCTGATTATGAATCATATCCATTTGCGTTGGATCCCTGACCAGCTAAATGAAATCGTCTGAGCCAACCATTTTTTTTTTTTTTTTTTTTTTTTTTTTGACATATCTCACTTCAGTTGTCTAGAGCCAGAAGTCTTTGTGTGGTTCTCTCTCTTTCTCTCAGCGACGTCCATCTCGTTTTATTCCGGACTTCAAAGCCGCTGAAGTCTTGTACAAGAGGAGAATCCCAGAGTCTGCGGAATGCCGCTGTCGACAACAACACGCTGAATGCAAGAGAGGAAGGACTTGATTGCCAAACACTCCAGCGTGTGCCGCGGGCTCACAAAAGAAGGCCGTCATCCCAATAGGCAAAGTCAAAAGAAAAAAAGAAAAAAGACACAAGACACGCTCAGTTATTGATTGTTACTCAGAATGTGTCAGCGCTGCTTGATCGACACCCGGGGTTCCTTTTCTTTTGAATAAAATCACCTGGCGGCACTCAGATTAGATCTCGATTGTATGCGCTGAAGAGTATGCACTTGGTTAGGGTTCCCTCAGCTGAAAAAAATCCTCTGGTGGCATTCATCGGCATGGTACGAGTCGATTGTGTTTGCGCCAAAGCTTAGATAAACCATTTGAAGTCATCCACAGTCTCATCTGTACAATGTTGCATGGTCCTAAAGGAGGCCAGTATTCTAGGACATGCCAATAGTGGATTCTTAGACACCCATGTGTGTGTGGGAGTGGGAGGTATGGGGGAGCCACGTAAAGGAATGAAATAGCTAGACGACACCTAAGAAAAGTGCCACACGGTACGGAAGGGGCGGGTTGTGACAGGCGAGAGGCCCTTCGCCTCCGATAAGGTGCCACGGGATGAATGGAATCGTCTGGCGATAAATGGAGGGTGAGGGAAAGTGCCACGCGGTACGTAAGGGATATACAGGGTTGGAGGTGTGTGGGATATCTCCCAATCAGATGTTTCGTTCGACTTCAGTGCCTCTTGGAGAGGAATGGCCGACGACACGAGGGCGTCTGGCGACGCACGGCGCCATTCCTCCCTGTCGGAAGAAGGGACCTTGTTCCTCTAAGATATTTCCTCTGGAGGGACCCTGAGGACCCTTAGGGTCTCCTCAGATGCGGCCGAGGTCCAATTTGGTAGTAAAAGGAGGCGATGTCTTTTGAAGGCGGCCGCTTTGGCTGCAGAAGGCACTCCATCCTCGGGGTGGAGGCTGTGGGGGCTTTGGTGGTGGTGTTCTGGTGTTTGGTCTCTTTCTCGTTGGAGGAAGAGGAGGAGGAGGACTGACGACAAAAAATAAAGTTGATGTCATTGGTAGCAGGAGGAAAGGATAGCACAAATTAAAACTTATCAGCATTTCTTTCTTTCTTTATTTATTTATTAGATTATTTGTTTTAGAGAAGATGAATCTACAGCTATGAAATAATACTGCGTGCCTCTGGTCCGTGGGGTTGTAACTGAAGTCCAAAAATATCGACAGCATAACAGTCGAGACTAGACTGGATTCCCCCACTCGACTGAATGAAATCGCCTGAACATAAGAACTTTAGAATGGAGGAGAATGCAAGAGACCATAAGACCTACACTAGGCAGTTCTATGCCCCTTACCACTTGTCCCATAAAGTTATCTTCACTTAAAACAAGCAATTGTTTCAGTGGTCACTACTACATGGTTACTAAGTCTATTCCATTCGTTAACCACTTTGTTGGTAAACCAGTTCTTGCCTATTTCCGTCTTCCATGGCACTGGCCAGAAACAACGCACAAAGACGTCGTGAGTGGAAGGAAGTCAAAGGGTCAAGCATCCGTGCGGACTGAAGGTCGTGTCTTAATATATCCTTGCATGTTTTTGTATTGCGCGCCGCATGCGCGTCCCTTGTTTGCGTAACGAGGCCTGCTGCCTACGTCCGTAACCCGTGACCCGGATGTGTGTTGGGGCTGGGGGAGTCGTGATTCTACGCAGGAAATCTTTATCACCTGTGCCCAATGTGTTGGGGCTGCCAGGCGGAGGTGGAAGTCGCTTTGGGAGGGGGGGGGTGTTATCACACTGGGCTATTTTTCCTCCAACCTCCGATTAATCGGCCGGAGCACCCACCTCCAGGACTTACAGTCACCTTGGCAAACTACTTTGCTTTCTCAACTATTTACAAAGAATATCATTTGATGTACTGGAGTTAAATTATTTTCCTCCAGTATATCAGATTCCTTCCCGAAAGCTGCGGGCTGCAAATCTTCTCCAACAGTCAAAGGAAAAATAACAGTATGATAGCACCTCTACACGGTTTTTTTTTTAATTGTTAAGGAATGAATTGGGTTTAACTGGGCAAGGACAAGGCAAAAAGACGAATCTGTAGGTTAGCTTGGGTTGGGTTAGGGTTACTTAGGGGTCAGGCAGTCACGAATACTGAAATTTATGTATATCGAAGAAAAAATACAGAATATTACTTTGAATTTATCCATCCAGGCCAACTGTAGTTTCCAACCCATACGTGACTGGGATGGAGATTGAACAGTACAATTGAGTGTTGCTGGGGTGGACATTCCGCAGTTGATCATGGTTCGTGATGCATAACATAACCTAGCCTAACCTATGTTGGTTGGAGTGGAGATTTTACAGTTGATCAGTGTAGGGGGGGGGGAGATTCTTCAATTGAGGTTTGTGTGGAGATTGATTAGTGGATCAGTGGGGAGGGGGGGATTTTACAATTTATTCTTCCATCCCCTTCGTTCATGTAAAAGCGAAAACCCCAAATGTTTTTTTCTACAGAATTGACCTCAGGTGACCTCTGGTGACCCGGATGGAGGATGCCCCTCTCCTTGTGCACAGTAATGTAACCGCGGGGGAGTCCAGGTGTCTGGGCGCACGTGCGCGCGCCTGTAGCGGCCGCCTGGGCGCGTTTCAGGGCCCGTTCTTCCTCCTCTTCCTCCTCTTCTTCCTCTTCTTCCTCTTCCTCCTCTTCCTCCTCTTCCTCCTCCTCCTCCTCCTCGTCCTCCTCCTCATCCTCCTCTTCCTCCTTTTCTATTTCCTCTTCTTTTTTAATTTTATTTTCATTTTCTCTTCCTCTTCTTTTTCTTTTTCCTCCTCTTCTTCATCTTCCTCTTCCTCTCCCCCCTCTTCTTTCTCACCCCTCCTCTTCTTTTTCCTCTTCTACTTCTCTTTCTCCTTTTCCTCCTCCTCATCTTCTTTTTCCTCTTCCTCCTTCTCTTCGTCTTCTTTTTCCTTTTCCTTTTCCTCTTCCTCCTCCACCATTTCCTTTTCTTCTTTCTCCTCCTCTTACTTTTTCTCTTCCTCCTCTTCCTTTTCCTCTTCCTCCACTTCCTCCTTTTCCTCCTCCTTTTACTTTTCCTCCTACTCCTCCTCCTCTTCTTTTTCCTCTTCCTTTTCCTCCTCTTCCTCTTCTTCTTCCTCCTTCTCTTTCTCATATTCCTCTTCCTCCTACTCCTTCTCTTCCTCTCACTCCTCTTCTTACTCCTCTTCCTTCTTTTCCTCCTCCTCCTCCTCCTCTTCCTTCTTTTCCTCCTCATCTTCCTCCTACTCCTCCTCTTCCTCCTTTTCCTCCTCCTCCCCTTCCTCCTTTTCTTCCTCCTCCTCTTTCTAATCCTCCACCTCATCTTCCTCCTACTCCTCTTCCTCCTACTCTTCCTCCTCCTCTTTCTCCTCCTCTTTCCTCTCTTCTCCCGCAAAACAAAGACAAGGGATGATGAGGGGCGGATTCAGGGTTTTTCAGTGTGATAATGAAAGTGGATTTTATTTAACTAACGCGTGTTTTTTGTTTTCCATTTTGTTTTACTTATTTGTTGATTTTCACAATGTTTTATATATTCGTTAGCTTACCCATTTATTTTATTTTATATGTTTTCGTTACCTATTCATTTCATTTCATTTAATTTTGTTGAGGCATTCAGACATACTTTGAAAAGGCGTATCTGCGATACTAGTCGGCGATAAACTGAGACTAAGACTTGTGTTTTCTACTCCCATTTACGTCGTTATTTATTTATTTTGTTTAATTTTTTTTTGTTCTGTTTCTTTGTTTATTTTAGTTCTCACCTTCACCATATGAGGGTGGCCCCTCCTCCTCCCCCCCACAGCTAAATGGAATCACCTGGCGACAAGTGGAACACCACCCCACCCCACTCGTCCTCTCTCTCTCTCTCTCTCTCTCTCTCTCTCTCTCTCTCTCTCTCTCTCTCTCTCTCTCTCTCTCTCTCTCTGTGTCTGTGTGTCTGTGTGTGTCTCTCTCTCTCTCTCTCTCTCTCTCTCTCTCTCTCTCTCTCTCTCTCTCTCTCTCTCTCTCTGAGGTGAGCAGAGGTTAGGGGCCCATTACTAATAGTGGATAGCCTTCCTATCCTCTGCGCCGTGGCCAGGGTTCGAACACACGCCCGAAATCCTCACGCACGCTACCACTGAGCCAAGAGTGCCTCGAACCGCCGACCTTGAGGACGGACGCGCGATCCGGCCACTTTAAACCCTGACCCACAACAGACCTAACCCCCCCTCCCCCTCCACCCTTAATACATGTGCCTATACGCACGTACGCGCTCAGATCGTGAGTGCGCGCGCGGCATGTCCACGTCCAGGGAAGAGGAGGAGGAAGAATAGGAGGAAGAGTAGGAGGAAAAGGAAGAAGAGGAGAAAGAAGAGGAGGAAGAGGAAAAAAGAGGAAGAGGAAAAAGAGGAAGAAGAGGAGGAGGAAGCGTGACGTCACGTCGCCCTCGCCCTGTCCAGGTCTGAAGTCGTAGGCCCCCGTTTGAGGACATAAGAACAGAATAATAAAGGAGAGAGCAAGAGACCATAAGGCCTACACGACGGTGACGAAATCGTCAGGAGTGTGCCACCTGACACGGAAGGGTAAAAGCAAATTTCGTGAATCCTCTCACACATACGCAAGATCATCTGTGTGCAGCACCGATCACGTGATCTTCCGTGATGACCGTCTTCCGCACGTCGGCCGCGGCTTGCGTGACGTCAGGAATGTGGCGCACATTTAAGGCTTTGTTATGGCAAGCGGCAGGAGCTGACGACGTCTTAGGCTTGTGGATGAAAGTGACACTACGCGTTGGAGTGTATTGAAAATATATATGTAATTAAACATAGACACAAAACAATAAAAATATAAAAAACCCTCCCTCACCCCCCATTATGGACGAAACCGTCTCTCCTCCGAAGCGGCCATGCACCCAGCAGAATAATATTCCGTGGACGGGCAGCCACAAGAAGAGGGAAAGGACCACCTGTCGCGGAAGGGGGTGACCGAGATAAGATTAAGCCTCCTGGTGGCTGAGGGACTCGTAGACGGATGAATGAAATAGTCCGGCGGCACGCACAGGGACCACCCTAGTACAGAAGGGATGGGGAGGGGAGAGCCCCACCCTACACACACCTCCCTATACGTGTTGGCAACCGCGGGACGAGGAAGGGCACCCGCCCGCCCGCCCGACCTCTGAGGGCTCTCAATTCAGACATTAAGGTTCCTCTCCTTTCTTAAGAGGGTCTTTGCACACACAAACACACATGGGAATATACATGCTTAGATTCTATACACGTTTGTGTGTCTGTGTGCGTGTCCATGCGCATGTGTGTGTGTGTGTGTATGTGACAGTACTGCCATGAACGCTGGTGTGCGTGTGTGAGTGGGGCATTTTTCTTGCGATAACCTCAGTTCGTTATCGCGGTATGACTTGTGTTTCCTTATTAGTTCCCCGCACAGGCTTTCTTGAAAGGGCTCTGGTGATGATGACATCCACACCCGGCGCCTAACCCCAGATGAGCAACAGGGCGAAGAAAGAAGGAAAGAGTCTGGACATTTTGCACGAGAGAGACCAGTCGTTGCACAGATGAGAGAGAAAGGGGGAGGGAAGGATGGATCCTTGTTACTTCTTGAGCATTTCGCTGAATCAAGTCAGTCCTTTGCCTATTGATGTCCTCATGGGGGTCCTGGCCGAATTTGGAAACTTCGATTCTCTCTATCTCTATTTTCTCCCTCACTCTCTAGCAGACATTAATTTTTATTTTCTCTCTTCCTATATCTTTCTCACTTTAATAATTGTAATGTTACAGTGGAGCACAGAGAACAGTTGGAGTTTTATTCACTAGTGAATAAAACTCCAACTGTTCTCTATGTTTAGCTCACCGCCCTTCCACTCATATATATATATATATATATATATATATATATAATATATATATATATATATATATATATATGTATATATATATATATATATATTCTGTACTCCGCTGTGACATTACAATTATTAAAGTGAGGAGTATATAAGAAGAAAGAAAATGAAAATGAAAGTCTGCCCTTCCACTCATTTGTCTTCCATACTTCAACATGTATATATATATACATATATATATATATATATATATATATATAAATATACATACATATATATATATATATATATATATTTTTATATATATATAAGATTGAAGGTGAAAGAAGAAGACGAGGAGTAATGGGAAAATTTCACGCCTTAACGTTTCGACCCGCAGGGTCTTGATCACAAAGCTAACAACTCAAACGTAACAGGATATTTTATACACGGACGGGTCATCTTATGGGACGCTTCGGAGAGCTTGTTATTTTATTTGCGTATTCTTTTATTATTAATAAGCTTGTGGCTTTTGCTAAACATATAAAGCCTTCTCTATGGTTAATGTTGTTATTAGTGTTGATATATGCTGCCTCAGTTGTCTTCCTTAGTTTCTTGGATGATCCTTTATTTAATACGGTTGTGTTGTTCCAGTCTGGAAGGTGACCATATTTATCCACATGTATTACTATGGAGTTAGATGTCCTATGGGCTTTTACGTAATTTTTATGTTCATTTATCCTTTTATTAAGTCCGCGACCAGATTCACCAAAATATGAAGAGGGACAGCTTTTACACGGGATTTTATAAACAACGCTGTTTTCGTTTGTGGGATTATTGTCGCTACGTGTTACCAAATGTCCTACTTTGCTACCTGACGTCCTGGCTATTTTGATGCCCGCTTTTAGGAGAAAAGTGTCTAGGTATGAATTAACATTAGAGTTTGGTACTGTGATATATCAGGTTTCATTATTACATTTATTATCATTCTTATTTTTATTTTTATCTTTACTTTTGTTAATTATTTCTTTGGCTTTCTTTTTCAACCTACATAAGAGACCTTTTGGATATTTGAGTTTGATGAAAGTCTCAGTAAAACAGATAAACAACGGTTATTCACGAGAATGAATTGGTAGAAGTCCGTGAGACACACCAAATTCAAAATCCCAAAAGAGCTAAACCTAAAATCCCATCAACAAAACCCACAACATACGAGGACGTATTTCACTTAATGTGGATAAACAAAAGGTGGAGGACACAGATGAACAAAAGTTACTCACAAAGCCAAATTGGTAAAAGCCCGTACGTCACACCAATTTTAAAATAAAGTAACCTAAAATTCTATGAAAAAACCCACACCATACATAGGACGTATTCTGGATAAACAAAAGGTGGTGGAACCATATTAACAAGGTCACTCACGAGAACAAATTGGTAAAAGCCCGTATGACACACTGAATTCAAAATCCCAAAAGGTGACCTACAACCCTAGCAAAAGACCAGCATCAGACATAGGATGTATTTTCTATAAAAAACACATACATTGTATGAAAATGTCTCCGAAATAGAGACGGGCCGGCTACCGACTCTAACGAGGTTGAGGAAGAAGCCAAGAGAGAGGTTTGAGTCTCTCTTTAAACTACTCTTAATTGACCTCACAAGTCAATGGAGCCAAAGGGGGCAACAAGAGAAAGCTTTTCCTATCCCACTCTGAATAATAGTAAACAGCCTAACCACTTACATAACCTTAAATTACACACACAAGAATATTGTGTACATAATAAAAAATTAATACTAACACAAAGAAAACAAAAGAAAGCCAACACGATAATCAACTGGCAACTCGACACGCGCAATGAACATGTCCAACCAGCCTGTCGGTGATGGAAACTGTTACCATATGTCTACAATTAAAGAGTACGTCGCAGCGTACTGATATATGGTAACTGTGCTACAAGTTTTAATAAATAAAGCTGGTCACATTACATAAAAAAGAAAAGTATAATACTAAGAAAAGAAACATAACCAATAAATACAAATTGGTAATTTATATCCATACGCTACGCTCACGATTTACTTGACCTGAGGGTAGGGCACCAAAAACATCCGCTGTGATCTGAAAGTGTTGACCTTCTGGGTGTGTCAACTGATAAACACAGTTGACAGATAAGGGGGGGGGGCGATTAAGACTACGTGCTGGTAGACAACTAACTTCCAACACGAGAAAGAAAATAAAATAAAATAAAAACGTGGACATTGGATACATGACTATACGTCTGGGGTATTGGCTGCATGTTATTGTGGCAAAGTAGCATGCAGTTGATACTTTAGGGTCTATATGGGGCGCCCCTACGAACCAGAGCCACACATTTTGTCTGTAATAGGGGAAAACTCTATTCATAGAGAAATTATTACACTTTTATATTACGACTGTCCCTCCGTTATGCTGTCACCCAACCCTTTGTTACTGTCCTGTACCATTTCTCTGAATATTCATTTCCTTTTTTCGCCTACCCTGTAGGGGGGGGGGGATGCTTCCACCAAGTCTTTCCACTTCAGTCATAAAAGGCGACAAAAAACAAGACGGGGGGTGGGATAGGGAGTCCTACTACCTGTAGCCTCAAAAGGGGGCATTCCTAAAAAAAAAGTAAAGGCATAAAAGGGTCTGGGAGTTTTCCAAATAGTACCCTAAGGTTTGGGTCTTTTAATGTGCGTGGATGTGGTACAGATGAGAGTAAAAGGGAAGAGATAGGCAGTATGTTTGTGAGAAGAAAGATGGATGTGTTGGCTTTGAGTGAAACTAAAATGAAAGGGAGGGGCGAGTGTGAGTTTGGGAGTGTAGTTGGGAGGTACTCAGGAGTGAAGAGGGGACGAGGGAGAGAAGGGGTGGCTATACTAGTAAGTGAAGAGATAAGTAAGCGTGTAGTGGAGTGGAAGGAGGTTTCTTCAAGGTTGATGTGGATGAAGGTGAAGCTGGGAAGGGAGATGTGGGTTTTTGTAAGTGCGTATGGGCCTGGTAGTGAGAAGAGTAGAAAAAAGGGAGGGATTTTGGGTAGATTTAAATGGGTGCATAGAGGGATTAGGGAGAAATGTCAATGTAGTTGTATTGGGAGACCTTAATGCTAGGGTAGGAAACGAACCAATAGACGGAGTGATTGGGAAGTATGGAGTTCAGAGGGATCAGCTTGTTGAGTGTAGTTGGGAAGGCTTATGGTATGGTCTTGATTGAGAGGATTAGGAAAAGAACAGAGGGAGTAATTGATGAGGAACAGTGTGGTTTTAGGACAGGTAGAGGTTGTGTAGATCAGATTTTGTGGTAAGACAGATGTGTGAGAAAGCTATAGGAAAAGGTAGGATGTTTTTGGGCCTTTATGGATTTGGAAAAGGCTTACGACAGGGTAGACAGGAAGGCACTGTGGGAGATACTGCAGATATATGGGACAGGAGGGAAGCTGTTAAGAGCAGTCTAGAGTTTTTACGAGAGTAGTAGAGCTTGTGTTAGGATTAGTAATGGAGAGAGTGAATGGTTTTAGGTAAAGGTGGGACTTCGTCAGGAATGTGTTATGTCGCCCTGGCTGTTCAATCTATACATGGATGGGATGGTGCGAAAGATGAATGCAAGGGTAGTGGGTAGGGGCTTGGAGATGGTTGAAGAAAATTGAGAAAAGTGGGAAATAAGCCAGTTGTTGTTTGCTGACGACACTGCGCTTGTAGCAGGATCAGAGGAGGGATTGAGGAAGTTAGTGACAGAGTTTGAGAAGATGTGTGAAAGAAGGAAGCTGAAGATAAATGTGGGCAAAAGTAAGGTGATGAGATGTACAAGGGGAGAGAGTGACAGCAGGTTGGAAGTGAGCATTAAGGGAGAGAGACTGGAGGAAGTGGATAGTTTTAGACACTTGGGTGCGAATGTGGCAGAAAAGGGAGGACTGGTGGTGGAGGTAGAATGTAGATGGAGAGAAGAGAGTAAATGCCTTGGTGGATTTAAAAGTGTAATGAGAAATAGACATCTGGGAATGGATACTAAGAGGAGGTTATATGAAGGAGTGATTGTGCCGACAGCACTGTACGGGGCAGAAAC
>NC_134818.1:34666346-34686346 GCF_046742065.1 Oratosquilla oratoria
TATGTATGTATAAGTGCTTGGCAGGTACAAGCTGCACGGAATAACGACGTTAAACAACACAGATTATACTCAAGGACAAAATAGAACTATTGTTATTGTGGTTATTATTATTATTGTTATTGTAATTCTATTGGTATCGTTGTCATTATCATTGTCATTATTACCGATATATGTGCCCTTTTTGTAGCTACTAACATTACTATATTTTTCACAAGTATGTTGTAGGGTAAATAATTAGGGATATATATATTTTTTTCAGTCACTATCATCACCATTGCTATTGTTTGTGTTGTTGTTTTGTTTATTCCTATTGTCAGCTGGTTAATGGCGGAAAAAATTAAGGAAGACGCGAAGAATAGCTCTGTTCTCCACGCCACACCCTACCCGGTCCCCCCCCCACCCCCCGACCCCCGTCTGTCGCCGTCGTCGTCGTTGTCCTCGTCGTCACCGGAAACGAGGCCGCCATCGTGCTGCTGCTATGCCTGATGCAATCAATCTCTCTCTCTCTCGCTATCGCTCTCTTTGCCTTTCTCTCTCTCTCTCTCTCTCTCTCTCTCTCTCTCTCTCTCTCTCTCTCTCTCTCTCTCTCTCTCTCTCTCTCTCTCTCTCTCTCTCTCTCTCTCGCTATCGCTCTCTCTCTCTCTCTCTCTCTCTCTCTCTCTCTCTCTCTCTCTCATTTAGGTTGTCCATCCTTCACCTGTGGCAATGACGTCACTCGTCCTTAACTCGCGGTATTTCTTCGTCGCCCATTGGGCCTCGATCTCGGGCCATGAGTACATTAGAATAGAAGAGACCGCCTTTAGACCATAAGGCCTACACTAGGCAGTTCCATGTCTCTTACCACCTATCATCCCTATCCATAAAGTTATCTAATCTCTTAAAACAACAGATAGTTTCAGCTATCACTGCATGGTTACTAAGTCTATTCCATTCGTCGAGCACTCTGTTGGTCAACCAGTTCTTGCCTAATTCCTTTTTAAACCTAAATTTGCCCAATATGAGTCCATTAATACAAGTCCTGCCCTATTGTCTTAATATGATGACCTTGACTCCATCACCTTTGTACCGCGTTTCTTGTTCGATCCTGAGGAAGTGGCGGTGATTACCCAGGTTGTCCCAGCATTTGGGGCAAAGGTGGCGACTTCGGTCGCAGTGTAGCGGTGAGATAGTGACTGGAAGGCTCGTTTCACATGTACGTCATGACCCTCCACACGTCGGCGAAGTCATGACGTGTGAAAGCGCCCATTGATTCCCATGGTTATTTGAGAGCACGACGTCGTGTCGTGGACGGCGCACGGCGAAAAGTCGATGCGTGTGAAATGAACTTTAGGGATTTCTTTCCCAAATGTTTCCTGATGGTAAGATTTCCCTTGAGGACCTTCGTTACCGAGGGAGAGGAGCGGGTGCCACTCAACTGAATAGAATCGCCTGGCGGCAGGAGGGACAGTGCCACCCGGCACGAAAGGGGCTGGGGGTGGAAATTGGTGCTGAGATGCTTGTTGTTGCTCTCCTCCTCCTCCTACTCCTACTCTTCCTACTCCTTCTCGTCCTCCTCCTCCTCCTTTTCCTGTTGTTAGCACGCCCTGTGATTGCTGGTGCCACCATGCTCTGACGTGCTAGTGACGTCATGCTCTGTCACATCGATGTTGAATTCATGCTCTGTCACATCGATGTTGACGTCATGCTTTGACATCGATGTTGACGTCATGCTCTGACGTCGCTGTTGACGTCATGCTCTGACATCGCTGTTGACGTCATGCTCTGACGTCGCTGTTGACGTCATGCTCTGAGGTCGATCCTTGGACCGCAGGTGCCCTTGGGCGGCTGTGGCGGCGGCCTTAAGGCACTCGCCACACATCGTTGAGCGACCGGTGTTGTTGTCTAACCACTCTATGAAGTCGTTTGTGCGTGGGCGCTGGACAAGCTCGCATCAAGTCGTTTAGCTCGTTGCTGGACCCATTGCATGCATGCTTTCTGGTCTTTGGTCTGTGTCTGTGCCTCCTCTGTCTATGCCTGCGGTGGTAGGTTAGTGGTGGAGGTGATAGTGGTGGTAGCGGTGGTAGAGATGGTTGTTTTCCTTCTTACTGGTGACTAATGAATCTTGTCATCTGGAGGGGAAGGGGGCGTCGTCATTTCTGTGGCTGCCGTGATTAGCAACCTCGTTATCACGGCGGTGGAATACAACATATTGCGGTCAGCTGCTCAGGCTATGCTGTAGACCGCAACAGGGGCGTATAGAATACATTAGTAAAATGATAAACTAATAATAAATACATAAAAAAATGTATGTATGCAGAAAAGGGGGTGCAAAAAGGAAATAATGGTGATTACAATTGCATTGGTAATAACAGCAGTAATGATGATAATGATGACATAAAGAGAATTATGATACTATTAATATCAATACTGATAGAATAACAAGTGTAAATAATAATGATAAACTATTTTATTTCCAAAAGATTAGATTATTGGGTTGGATAACTTTGGGGTGTGACATGCAATCGCATGTGCAAGAAGTTTATTACTCCCTCTGAGTGTGCCTTTTTTTCCGGTGTTCTTCAGACCTTAAGCATGTATACAAGCAGTGTCTCGATAGTGGCGACGTTGTCTCACTACTAACGACTCTCAGTTTTAGTGGTACATGACGTCATTTTGGTGGTTGACGTACAATGTTGTCAGCATGTACAACCAACGTCCTCGTTGATGTTGTTGTTGTTGTTGCTGCTGCTTTTGTTGTTGATGTTGTTATTGTTGTTGCTTCTACTATTGATGGTGGTGGCGGTGTTGATGATGTTGTTGCTGTTGATATTGTTGTTGCTACTGTTGGTGGTGATGCTGCTAGTGTCGTTGTTGATGTTGTTGTTGGTGGTATTGATACTGTTGTTGTTATTGCTGTTGATGTTGCTGTTGTTGTCAGTTGGTTTAATGATCCTGCGACGTACGTCTATGTCAGTTTCCCTCAGCTCGATAAAATCGCCTGGCTGGCGACAGGCAGGCCGCAGGCAGGTAGGCAGGTTGAAGCTTGCCGCTCGACGTTGTCGCTGTTGGAGATGCTTTTTGCCGTTGTGGTTGCTGTCAGGCAATTTCATTCGGGCAAGAAGGGTGCTGTGCTCGCTGGCCGAGCGGCTTAGAGCGTCGCTCGCAGTTTGGACCCTGCCTTCAGCGAGTTGGACCAAGGGCATGTTTCATTAGATTCCACGCTACAAGGTCCTCTGTAAGTGGCACCGTCCTAGCCTCCTGATAGGCGGGAGCTCGTGACCTTAAACCGAATCAAGATAGCTGCGCATTCCGTAGGATTTTAACCAGGATTGGAGATTAAACATTGTAATCAATGTCTCCATTATTTATGACGTTGATTCGCTTTAACCTCGCCAACTTCCACTACCAGGAGGCTAAGATGGTACCCCTTACAGAGGTCTTTGTAGCGTGGAACTTGATGAACCATACCCGTGGTCCAACTCGCTGGCGGGGTGAATTGCCGTCACCTCCACCTCCGCCGTAAGTAGCGACGCTCTAACTCGCTTGGCCATTATTTCTGAGGTGAAAAATACAAATTATGACAATAATAATGATAATAATAATGATGATGAGTGTGTATACGTCAGGGTAACGATGGCGACAATGGTAGTGGTGATGGCAGCAGTAGCGTTGTCGGTGATGGTACTGATAAAGGCGTTATCCTCCAAACTCCTGTTAGTCGGCAGCACCGGCCACTGTCAAAACTTTTTTCCGCCGTAAAATCACTGTGGAAAACTATTTTGTTTTCTCGATAAAAATACATACAATGTCATTTGTTATACTGAATGATTTTTTCCCTTCTAGTATATCAGATTCCTTCCCGTAAGCTCTGGACTGCAAATTTGCTCCAACAGTCGGAGGGAAAATAGCCCAGTGTGATAACGCCTTAACAGTAGAAGGGGGTGTTGGCGGTGAAAGGAGAGAAGATGGCGAAGGTGGTGGCGTCATTATGCTGTTGTTGGTGCTGTTGTCAGTGATGATTAATGTGCGTAGTTTGCCACTGTTGCCCCCCCTCCGGCGATCTTATCTTTATCGCTAGCAACGCTGACGTCGCACAGATATTCAGATTTCACATATCTCAGAGCTCCCAGTCCCTTACTCTCCTTCTCCTCCTCCTCCTCCTCCTCCTCCTCCTCTTCATCTTTCTCTTTTCATTTCGACATCCTCCTCCTTCACATGCGTATACTTCTCCATTTTCTCCTCTTCCTCTTCGTCTTCTTTCTCCTCCCCTCCTCCCCTTCTCTTCTTCCTCCCCCTCCTGCGCCTCCTCCTCCCCCTCCTCCTCCTTCTTCTCCTCGTCGTCGTCGTTGGCGTCCTTCTCTTCCATTTTCACACCCTCCTTCTCCCCTCCTCCTCCTCTTCCTCCTCCTCCTCCTTCACGTCCACCACCTCTTGCTCTTCTTCCTCCACCTCCTCTTCGTCGCCCTTCTCTTCCATTTTCACATCCTTTTTTTCTCGTTGTCCACCTACTCCTCCTCCTCTAACTCCACGTCCAACTCCTCTTCCTCCTCCTCCTCCTGCTCCTCCTACAGGCCACTGGCTCTTCCTCTTCCTTCTCCACCTCCACGTCGTCGCCTTTCTCTTTCATTTCTACATTCTCCTTTTCCTCCACGTCCACCTACTCCTCCTTTTCCTCCACCACTTACTCCTCCACGCCCACCACCTCCTCCTCTCCCTCCACCTCCACGTCCAACTCCTCTTCCTCATCCTCATCCTCATCCTCATCCTCCTTCACGTCCACTGCCTCTTCCTCTTCCTCCTCTGTCTCCTCTTCGTCGCCCTTCTCTTCCATTTCCACATCCTCCTCTTTCTCCACGTCCACGTACTCCTCCTTTTCCTCTTCCTTTTCCTCCTCCAATTCCTCCTCCACGTCCACCTATTTCTCCTTCTCCTCCTCCTCCACGCCCACCACCACCTCCTCCTCGTCTTCCACCTCTCTCTCCTCCTCCTCGTCCACCTCCTCCTCCTACTCCTACTCCTCCACCACATCCACCTCCTCCATGGCAACCTCCTGCTCCTCCTCCTCCTCCTCCTCCAGGTCCACCTCCTCCTCCACGTCCACCTCCTCCTATTCCTCTTCCTCTGTTACTCCCCCTTTCCTTCCCCTCCGCTTCCCCTTCCCCATTCTCCTCCCCTTCCATTCCCGTCCATTCCCTTCCCCCTTCCCCTCCCCCTTCTCTTCTCCCGGTGTCAGACGTTTTTGCTGGACCTACGGATAACATAATCTTTCCTTCTATTGCCATACAAAAATTGTAATGGGAAATATTATATTGACATTTTGCATAAGATATGCACACACACACACACACACACACACACACACACACACACATATATATATATATATATATATATATATATATATATATATATATATATATATATATATAATATATATACATATATAGTGGTTAACTCCCTCCCTCCTTTATATTTGGCAAAGATCAGTACTTTTGCCCGTAGGCTATGCACCCGCCGTGTCTTTTTTGGGGGTTTGCGGTCAGCGAATCTTAGGAAAGAAGGAATCACTTGAGTGGCAACACCTCCAGCTGATTGACTGGAGGTATTTCCGTACGCGTGAGCCCCACTTTTCTCCAGACATGCTGAAACAAGACTTCTCTGTTGCATTTTACAACATCCCCGGCAGGTGCTGTTGGGAAAGGGGGAGAATGATACCCCCAACACCCTTCACCCCAAGGTCAGTTTTATTTTATTTTATTTTTTTCCAAGCGTCTCTTATCACGCAATACGTGGAAATGATACCTCAGCTAGACCCATCAAAGAAAGAGGAAATGATTGTTATCAGCGTGTTATTGTACCTTTGTATAGGTCCGTGATTCTCGACCTTTTTCATCCCCCCAACTCTTCATGAATTTTCAACATTGGTGTAGCTCCCCTTCATTTTTCTCTCAAATTCTTCCACGCAAATAAATAAAGAAATAAATAAATGAATAAATAAATAAATAAAATCGAATATTGATTAAGAGAAACTCTTTGCTTTAATACAAAGTTGACATTCATAATCATTTATTGCCAGGACAGAGTGATGAATATATACATCTTTATATAGATCCCTCACATTATATAGGAAAGTATAATTTGTAACAGCAGGCCATGCCCCCACTAAATTCAGGTAATGGCTCCCTTAGGGGGAACCCCTCCCCCCTCCCAATGGCCCCCAGGTTAAGAACCACTGGTATAGGTTGTAAGTAGGCGCAGTATCACGGAGCCCTCTGTTGCCCTCGGTGCGAGACGAGGGCCACTTGCCGCCAACCAAAGGGAGATCGATCACCCCTGTCGCCATCGGGGAACCTTCACCAAGTGATTCTGTGGTCGTCTCAAAGATGGGAGTCAATCTCGGCCTTTCACGAACATCAGCTAATGATGCACACACACGCACGATATATATACATATATATATATATATATATATATATATATGCATATATATATATATGTGTGTGTGTGTGTGTGTATAAGTATGTGTGTGTATATACATGTATATACATAATATATACATATATATATATATATATGTGTATATATATATATATATATGTATATATATATATATAATATGTATATATATAATATGTATATATATTATATATATTATACTGGGACATTGTGACAAATTGATGAAGGTGGAAAAAGAAGTCACGGGTCTAGTTCCGAGTTTTTAAATTTATTCCTGACCGGTTTCGCTCTATGCTTCTTCAGAGAAATGTGACTTTGGGGTGAAGCTGGCGGTATACATTGAAAGAATAGGGCCGCGTTCCCTCCTTGGAGGTGAGCTCCGTTTGTTGTTTTTATCACAGTATACAATAACTAAAAAAAATTGTAATGTAGCTATTTAAACAGTATTGTAGATGTCAGATGCAGCTCCGGTGTGTGTGAAATGTTGTCCGAGGGTGTAACAGTGTAAGTAAAAATGGTGTGAAAATGTGAAAACCCCCGAAAAAACATCACAAGATAACTTGATAAAATTATAACAGCCAGACAAAATAGAATAAAATAAAATAAAATGAAATAATAACAATGTGATAATTTGAATTGATGTAACGTCCTATGACATCACATCATATGTTGTTGTACGACAAAAAATATTATAGTTTAACAAAGAATACCCTCAAAGAATATTTAAACAATTTTATCTATGTAATACAATAATTAAGTAATAATAACAACACAGCCAGACAGAATGAAAATAATGTAATAACTTGAAGTGATGTAACGTCCTATATGACATCTCATCGTATTTGTTATACGACATAAGATATAATTTAACAAAGAATACCCCCAAAATAGTAATATAATTTTACATAAAATAATGTAATACAAATATTAGAATGAAACATAATGAAACAAAATATAAACTAACCGACATCAAGCCCTCAACCCAGGAAGTGTGGACATTTGGGCACCGGATAGAGTTCCTCGCACTATGTGGGTGCTGTTCTGGGGCAGGCCCTTATACTGCGCATTTAGCTGTAAATTTTGCCCATTTTATATCACCTACTTTTTTTTTATTAATGTTGGCATTGGTTGTTATAGGGCTTCAATCACCTTCCTTTGTCTTTTTGTTAAATCTTTCTTCATTACCTCTGCCTGTTGCCAGTCGGGAAGATGTCCTTCTTGCACCACGTGGCCCACCATCCCGTTTAAGAGGCGGTGGTATCTTAAGTCCGCCTTGTGCTCTCTTACCCTGACTTGTAGACCCCTATGGCTCTCGCCGTAGTAGGACTTATCACAGTTGTCACATGGAATCCTGTATATGACGCTGAGGTCGTTTGTTGTTTTTGACGTTGGTGTTATTAGTTGTTTGATTCGCCTTCCCGTATCGTTCACTGTTTCCAGTCCTAGGGGACGTACAGCTTCCCCCAGTGCACGTGAGAATTCCGAGTCCGGTACGACAAAGTACGACAAAGATTTTGTTTGTCCTCCCTGTTTTCTGGGTCTCTTCGTTGCCTGATGTTTCGTGCTTTTCGTAAGAAAGTGGATAGTAAGCCCTCTGGATAGCCCAGTGATTTGTAGGTGTTTGTGACACGGGGAATTTCTTCATCGAGGAACTCTATGCTGCAGATCCTTAGTGTTCTGAGGAAAAAAACGATTACCACCCCTGTTTTGGTTCGTTCATCATGTGCACTGTAAAAATGTAATAAGTCGTCTTTGTTGGTATGCTTCCTGTAAACTTTAAAGTGTGCTTTGTTATCTTGTCTAAAAATCTCGGTGTCAAGAAAAGGCAGGCGACCGAGAGACTCAATCTTCATAGTGAATTGAATGTTAGTAGTTACTTCATTTAATTTTGATAAAATCTCCTCTGCAACAGTCTCTGTAGGGGAGATGAATAGGCAATCATCTACATACCTGAACCAATGTGCACCCTTTGGGAGGATTTTAATCAAATGATCCCTCTTCAATACCTCTAGGTAAAGGTTTGCTGCCACTGCACTCAAAGGAGATCCCATGGGAAGGCCTTCCAACTGGTGGTACTCTTGGTTGCCAAATTCCAAAAGAACCAAATCTCGTACACTTTTCTGTGAGCTGCATGTAGTCTCTTGCAGATCGGTAGGCTACTCTCATCGATTATTTGTAGTGTTTCCTTGAGAGCGTTGATGACACCTGTTATAGAGACATTTGTGAATAGCAATGTTACATCATAAATGATTAATTTCTTCTGTGAAAAGTCTTATGCTGTTGAGCTTCTCGATTAAGTCTGTGGAATCTTGGAGGTGCGTACCACTGATGCTACCAAGGGCGGACGATAGGGGTTTGGCTAGAATATTAGCTAACCTATGTGGGGAGCTTCCAATGCCTGAAGTGATGGGTCTAAGAGGTATCTCCTGTCTGTGGATCTGAAGAAGCATAGAGCGAAACTAAAAAAAACTCGGAAATAGACCCGTGACTTCTTTTTTCACCTTCAATATATATATATATATATATATATATATATATATATATATATATATATATATATGCGGAAAAACCACCAAGGAAAAAGAAAAACTGATGACCAAGCACTTTCGTCTATTCAGACATCCTCAGGGTACATAGAAAAGAAAAAGTATACAAGAATGTATACAAAGAGTATGAGGTCAGGGAGGGAACCAGGAGAGGTTGCAAGGATCTAATGTTAACCTGACCCGTTCGCGGCAGCGGACGTTTGGGCTACTACTTTTTTCACAATAAAATTGTCTAATATATACATACCATGACTTAAATTTAAGTTATTGACAAATGTATCTTTGATCAGACTGGATTCTATTATATTTCTCGTCAAATATGACTTATCTTTAACAATTTCTTTAGCACCCTCCCAATTTATACAATGATTAAAATCCCTTAGTCATATTTGACGAGAAATATAATAGAATCCAGTCTGATCAAAGATACATTTGTCAATAACTTAAATTTAAGTCATGGTATGTATAAATTAGACAATTTTATTGTGAAAAAAGTAGTAGCCCAAACGTCCGCTGCCGCGAACGGGTCAGGTTGACATTAGATCCTCGCAACCTCTCCTGGTTCCCTCCCTGACCTCATACTCTTTGTATATATTCTTGTGTACTTTTTCTTTTCTATGTACCCTGAGGATGTCTGAATAGACGAAAGCGCTTGGTCATCAGTTTTTCTTTTTCCTTGGTGGTTTTTCCGCATATTTAGAATCACGAGTTTATGTGATTTCTCATGCATATATATATATATATATATATATATATATATATATATATATATTTGACAATTTTTGGAAATAGACTCATCCACTGGGATTCGAACCCTTGCCTAGGCGGCTTACGTCTTGATAGCATGGTCAGTAAGTCGTTTGCTTTATAAGACGTAAGCCGCCTAGGCAAGTGTTCGAATTCCCAGTGGATGAGTCTATTTCCAAAAATATATATATATATATTATATATATATAACGTAGAAACCACTGTTGGAGTAGAAAAGACTGGAAACGGGGAATCTATATATTTCGATTGCAAACTGCAATCCTCTTCAGTAGATACAAATAAGAGAGAGGGCGTGCTGTTTAAGTAGCACCCTTAACAAAAGAAAGGGGAACATGGGAAGATATCTCTACCCTCTTCTCACTCCGTATGTGAGGTCAGGAGGCAAATGAGCTTTCACTAGGTTGGAGATGAAGAGTCCGGACATTATGTCCGGGGACCATTGCCCCTTTGAAATATTCATGTTGGGCTGAAATTCAATAATCGTAGATTCTACCATTTTTCTCCTGAACTCGCATCTGGATTTATAAATAAGCTCAGCTCTGTCCCAATCTAAACAATGTTTAAATTGCTTAACATGTTGGAACACAGCTGAGCTATCTTGTGCATATTTAATGGAACGTTTATGTTCAATCATCCTGGTATTCAAATCCCTTCCAGTCTGTCCGATGTAAACTAAGTCACAACCTTTACACGGAATCGAATAAACCCCTTGGCTCTGTTCTTCTTTTAACCTTTTATGGACATTTACCACCTTTTTATTAATGGTGTTAGGGTAATAATTAATCAAATTTAATTTGTCTTTGGGAAGAAACTTGGTCGAGGGAATGAATGATTCAGAAAAGGGAACGATTAAAGAGCTCTTACCCAATGAAAAATTAGAGGAAGTGGGGGTGGTGTTGAAAAAATTGGATCTCGCTCGGCTGAGGGCTTTGACCAAGAACCAATCCAGGTAAGCTAAATTACTAAGTTGAGATTTTATAATGTTAAATTCTCCTTCAAGAAACTGGGGGCTGCAAATTCTAAGAGCTCGAAGGAATAATCCTGAAGCGACGCTACTTTTTACTTTGTCTGGGTGACTGCTGAAAAAATGAAGATAACTACCAGAGTGGGTTTCTTTTCTATAGACGGTAAAAGCAAGCTTGTCTCCGTCACGAACAATAAGAACATCTAAAAAGGGTAGCTTACCTTGTTCTTCCCATTCAACTTTAAACTTAATGTTGGAGGCTAAGGAATTTAAATTAGCAAAGAAGTTATCGAATGAGCCCCAATTTTCATCCCAAAGATTGAAAATGTCATCTACGTATCTAAACCAAACCATGTCTGCGGGTTTAATGGTGGGCAGAAGAACAGACTCAAAGTATTCCATGTACAGATTGGCCAATACAGGAGAGAGATTTGAACCCATGCTACAACCAAATTATTGTCTGAAAAAAGAATTCTGGAAGGAAAAAACATTTGATGTGACACACAGGCGAATAAGCGCAATGATTTTTGAAACGGGAAGTGGGAATTTGTCCTGAAATGGTTGTAGCTTAGTTTCCAGGAAGGATAGAACGTCATCAATACAGACATGAGTGAAAAGGGAAATTACATCCAGGCTAAGCATTTTTCTACTAGAAAAATTCACTCTCTCTCTTATTTGTATCTACTGAAGAGGATTGCAGTTTGCAATCGAAATATATAGATTCCCCGTTTCCAGTCTTTTCTACTCCAACAGTGGTTTCTACGTCATTGACAAATGTGTGATTACATTTTTCACCTGTACCATTAATATCACGATGGAGGCATTCTCTTCACTCAAGCTACTTTTCCACCGCTACCCTGTGCTCAAGTCACCTTACAGACAATTTGAATCAGCGTTGATCATCAGCAGGAAAAAGAAGAACCAAAAACTTTTTCTAAGTGAGTGCTTAGCGGAACAGGTGTGCCCAAATTCGTTTGGTTTTCACAAGCATAAACAATTGGGGTACAGCTTTCCGTCCTACATTAGTGATTTCCTTTTGGAACGGATTCAACTGACGTCCCTGGACATAGAGGATGCACATCTACGTTCACGCACGGCTTCTAGGAATCTTTTGCTCCTTTGCCCTTATGAAGGAGTGTTCCGGTTCCTTCAAAAATGTGCCCACCAACAAGCCAATGACATAAGTGAACATCATAAAGGTATTTTGAACAAAAAACTTATTAGGCTTTGTAATAACAGTGTATGGTCAAAGTATGCCATTTTAGACAATGTTGTTAATCTTTCTAGTGTTGTTTTCACAAAATCACAACTAGAAGTCTTAGGCCTTGGTTTGAATTTTGCCCTCAAACCAGAGAAGCATCATGCCATGGATTTTCTCGTAGGTTTTGATAAATTCCTAGCTAATAACAACTATGACAAAAATTTATTATGTTTAAAAGGGGCTCTTTTGCAAGGCATTGCAGATTGTTTTGATAAAAGAAATGGACTTCCCATTAGGTATCAAAATAGTTTGGAAGCAATTAGGAGCATGGATAACATTATTATTACAAAGGCAGACAAGGGTAGTAAAATAGTTATTCTTGACCATGACAGTTATGTAGATAAAGCCATGGCCCTTCTAAATGACACGGATACATATGAGCAACTTATTAAAAATCCACTTAAAAACATGTCTGCCACTTTCAACAAAGAAGTTCGTAACATCACTAAAGACGAAGAGGTATTGAAACTCAAAGTGATTAATCCTAAGTTGCCTTATTTCTATGGCCTTCCAAAATTGCATAAAACTGATATTCCCCTCAGACCTATCATCTCCAACCGGGGATCTTGTACCAGCAAGCTTTCTAAATGGTTAGCAAACCTTTTATCCCCGTTCGTTGGTACTTTCTCCGATTCTCATTTAAAACACTCAGAGGATTTCATCACAAAAATAAAAAAAGTGAATTTTTCTAGTAGAAAAATGCTTAGCCTGGATGTAATTTTCCTTTTCACTCATGTCTGTATTGATGACGTTCTATCCTTCCTGGAAACTAAGCTACAACCATTTCAGGACAAATTCCCACTTCCCGTTTCAAAAATCATTGCCCTTATTCGCCTGTGTGTCACATCAAATGTTTTTTCCTTCCAGAATTCTTTTTTCAGACAAAAATTTGGTTGTAGCATGGGTTCAAATCTCTCTCCTGTATTGGCCAATCTGTACATGGAATACTTTGAGTCTGTTCTTCTGCCCACCATTAAACCCGCAGACATGGTTTGGTTTAGATACGTAGATGACATTTTCACTCTTTGGGATGAAAATTGGGGCTCATTGATTAATTATTACCCTAACACCATTAATAAAAAGGTGGTAAATGTCCATCAAAGGTTAAAAGAAGAACAGAGCCAAGGGGTTTATTCGATTCCGTGTAAAGGTTGTGACTTAGTTTACATCGGACAGACTGGAAGGGATTTGAATATCAGGATGATTGAACATAAACGTTCCATTAAATATGCACAAGATAGCTCAGCTGTGTTCCAACATGTTAAGCAATTTAAACATTGTTTAGATTGGGACAGAGCTGAGCTTATTTATAAATCCAGATGTGAGTTCAGGAGAAAAATGGTAGAATCTACGATTATTGAATTTCAGCCCAACATGAATATTTCAAAGGGGCAATGGTCCCCGGACATAATGTCCGGACTCTTCATCTCCAACCTAGTGAAAGCTCGCATACGGAGTGAGCCGAGGGTAGAGATATCTTCCCATGTTCCCCTTTCTTTTGTTAAGGGTGCTACTTAAACAGCACGCCCTCTCTCTTATTTGTATCTACTGAAGAGGATTGCAGTTTGCAATCGAAATATATAGATTCCCCGTTTCCAGTCTTTTCTACTCCAACAGTGGTTTCTACGTTATTGACAAATGTGTGATTACATTTTTCACCTGTAATATATATATATATATATATATATATATATATATATATATATATATATATATTGTTGAGACATTCTGACAGGTTGACGTAAGCGGAGTAGGAAACACAGGAGTCTTAGTCTTGAGTTTATTCCTGACTAGTATGCTTTTTCAAAAGCATACCTGCGAAACTAGTCAGGAATAAACTCAAGACTAAGACTCCTGTGTTTCCTACTCCGCTTACGTCATACATATATATATATACATATATACATATACATATATACATATACATATATACATATATATACATATATATATATATATATGCTAATAAAAACTTGGGTACGTGTGTTCACTTATGCAAAGTAGACCACTTGGAAAGAGAAACTAACGAAGCAGAGCGCTTTCGTGTATTACATTTTTTGCACTGGAGATGTAATATACGAAAGCGCTCTGCTTCGTTAGTTTCTTTTTCCAAGTGGTCTACTTTGCGTAAGTATATATATATATATATATATATATATATATATATATATATATATATATATATATATATACATATACATATATATATATAATGTTCTGTTCAGTTTCTCCGCACTCGCAGGATAGGTCGGTTTTGAGGCCCCATTCCACCAGACTGTCACCAGTTCTGGCGACTCAGGATCTTGTTCGATTTAGTGCAGACCATTCGCGTCTTGATAGCAGTGCCCCGTTTGATAACTCTTCACTGGGCCCTTGCACTGTGCTGTCAGACTCCTTCCATTTATGTACTCTGTAGCTGTAAGCCGACATACCAGGTGGTATTTCCTCCACGGTAGCAAAGCCCTTTCGCGTCTTAAGTCTGCGTGGGGGAGGCACATGTCCGAGGTTTGTTTACCTTTTCGACTTTTGCTAAAGCGCGTCGTCGAATATCTGGAGGTGCAGAACAGAACATTAACCATGTCCTAAGCTCGTGCCCGCTTTCAACCAATTTAGACAACATTGGCCTGGTCAAAATTAACCAAAGAACACTTGAATGGCTGTCTGGCGTGATAAGCTATGATGATGATATATATATATATATATATATATATATATATATATATATATATATATATATATATATATGTATCCGAGAGTTGACACCTTGACGTGGTGGATAGGCTTGAAAATCTTGATGATTAAAAAAAAAATTATGTCGATGGAGAGGAAATCTCTGCAGGATCACCCATATCGAACAGGTTTTGTAAGAAAGATCAGACAATGAGCAACTCACATACACGGTCGCAGGACCCACTGCTAACAGGCACGTCTCTGATGGCGAACAAGGAAATTCCTCTTAGATATATGGGGTACCATCATAATGACGGCGTGGACCATTGGGCACCCTATAGATATACAGTATAGGGCTTCACCAAATGTAATGAATAAGGTGACACCGGAGAAATATCTCACCAGAAACTAGTTGGCACGGAGGTGAGATTACTGAAAAAAAACAACAACATAGCAACCATGAACAGTAAAAGCAAAACAAAACCAAGCGTTCCTGTTGGATCATTGTCTCCTAAAGGTCCAACCGCATTGCCTCGTGCTTACGGGCAGTGTGCCACCGAATGCGAGTAAGCACTGCCCAAGCAGATCCAAGCCTTAGACATTAAACAGCATGAAGAAAATGAAAGATCTATACTTACAACGTAAGAACTCTCTCAGAAGACCACAGGCTAGAGAGTCTAATGGAAGAAGTAGACAACATCAAGTGGGACATCGTAGGACTGAGCGAAATCCGAAGAGCTTTAGAAAAGCTAATACAATTACAAGATGGTCATCACCTGTTCTACTATAGAGGTAAGGACAAAGAAAGATCTAGTGGTGTAGGATTCTTGATCAACCGATAAGTTGCTGGTAACGTAGTCAAGTTAAGTAGTTTATTAGACAGGGTAGCTTGGATTGTGATTAGGCTATGTAAAAGGTACACTCTGAAAATCATTCAAGTTTATGCACCAACTTCACAGAGTACTGACAATGAAATTGATTCGTTCTATGACGATTTAAGTCAGGTAATGGATCAAGAAAAAAGCAAGTACACGTTGGTAATAGGCGACTTCAATGATAAAGTTGGAAAGAAGATGGGAGATGAGTCGTGCATTGGGAAGTTTGGAGTAGGTGAAAGAAATGACAGAGGTGAGATGTTAGTAAATTTTGCAGAGAACTACAACATGAGGATAATGAACACTTTCTTCCTTAAGAGCGTAGGTCGTAAATGGATCTGGAGAAGTCCAAATGGAACAACATAGAACGAAGTGGACTTCATATTAGGAGATGAGAGCAAGAGCGTTTTAGCAATGTTACGGTCATAAATAAAGTCAACATAGGTAATGACCATAGAATGGTAGGTTGGACAGCTAAATTCAAATTCAGAGCCGAGAGAAATAAACTAGTTCTAAAAAAGAAAATAAGCCTAGCAAAGGTTAAGGATAATAATAAGAAATTTCAGTTAGAAATTAAAAATAGATTCGATGCTGTAAGAAGTAACAAGGGCACAGTCGAGGATATGAATTTGAATTTAGTGAATATCATTAGGGAATCGGCAGAGAAAGTAGGAAGTACAAAAAGTATTAGAGAAAACAAATATTCCAAAGCTACAAATGACCTAATTAAAAGGAGGACAATGCAGATTAAAAGCAGGAGAGACGAAATAGAAAGAGTAGAACTAAACAAGCTTATCAACAAAAGGCAGAGATCAGAGAAAAGAAAGAAAAACATGGATGAAATAGAGGAAACTATTCGGAAAGGTAAAAGTATTAAAGGGACTGAGCGCAGACATGCTTTAGGAAGACAGCAAATGGTATGTCTGAAAAATAGAAATGGAGAAATCATTAATTGTAGAGACAGAATGGTAAAAAAAAAAAAGTAAAATACTTTTACCAAGAGCTTTACTCATCGAAGACCGTAGTTGAGTCAGTAAATTCATCTGTAGACGTTAGTAGTGTACAAGAGATTACAAAGGAAGAAGTAGAATTTGCTCTAAAAATATGAAACTAGGAAAAGCACCTGGGGAAGATGGTATATCAATAGATCTGTTGAAAGACGCAGGGAAAGAAGTTCATATTAAATTAGCTCAGTTGTACATCCAGTGCTTACGTCAAGAAAGCGTTCCCGAATCGCGGTGCAATGCTATAGTGATTTTGCTTCATAAAAAAAGAAGACCAGAAGGACCTTAGTAACTATCGACCGATTAACTTACTATCAAATGTATATAAAGTATTCTCCAAGATCTTTACAAATAGACTGAGTCAAGTTTTAGATGGAAACCAACCGAGAGAACAAGCAGGTTTTAGGAGCGGATACTTAACTTTAAACCATTTGCAGTCAATTAACCAACTACCCGTAATCGAGAAAAGAACAGAATACCTCTGTGTTTAGCTTTTGCAGATGACGAGAAGGCCTTTGACTCGGTAGAACAAATAGCAATACTAAACTCGGCACGCAATCAGGGTACAAACGAACAGATCGTAAGGGTTTTAGAAAAAAAAAAAATAATGCGAAAGGTACCGCTACAATTCGACTACATTAAGATACAAAAAGAAAAAAAAATCGAAAAAAAAAATCGAAAAAGGGTACGGCAAGGCGATACCATTTCAACCAAATTATTTACAGCTTGCTTGGAAGATATTTTCAGAAGGTTGAGTTGGGAAGAGAAAGGTTTGAAGATTAATGGTGAATATTAAAACCACCTAAGATTTGCGGATGACATTATTCTTGTTTCAGAAAGAGCAGAAGACATGCAAGATATGCTGAGTGATCTGAACAAAGAAAGTCTCAAAGTAGTTTTAAAAATGAATAAGAGTAAAACAAAAGTAATGTTCAACACGAAAGTTGAAAGTAAAGAGATCATAATAGATGGTGAGAGTCTTGAAGAAGTCGAAGAGTATAATTATTTAGGCCAGGCGGTGAAAGTGACAAAAGATCATGATAATGAAATAAAAATAAGTATTACAATTGGTTGGAAAGTATTTGGTAAGTATAATAAAATCCTGAGAGGCTCTCTAGCTTTATGTTTGAAACGTATAATTTACAATCAGTGCATTCTGTGGGTGTGAGACTTGGAAACTGACGAAGGCGATGGAGACAAAGCTAAGGACTGCACAGAGGAGAATGGAGAGATCAATGATGGGGATAACGCTGAAAGACCGAAAGAGAGCAAGTTGGGTGAGAGAGCAGACTAGAGTGAAAGATATTGTGGAGGCGGTAAAAGAGAGTAAGTGGAATTGGGCAGGTAAGTTCATGCAAACGACTGATGAGCGATGGAGCACGTGTGTTACTGAGTGGACGCCGCGAGATGGGAAGCGTGAAAGAGGGAGACCAGACAGAAGGTGGAGAGACGAGATTGAGAAGTTTGCAGGAGTGACGCGGCAGGGGTTGGCGCTGTCGTGTGGATCATGGAATGCTATGAAGGAGGCCTTTATTCAGCAGTGGACTCAGGATGGCTGATTTGATGGTTGATGATTATATATATACATATATATATATATATATAACTCTGTAGCTTCCACACTGCTGTTTATCTTCTTTTTCGTATATTGGGCAGATGAATGCTCTGCCCCAGTCCTCTGGGATCCTTTCCTGATGCCAAGCGGCCTGGGTGATTCTGGTTAGCCACTCTATTGTGGTTGGTGACTTTTATATATATGTATATATAAATGTAATAATAATAATAATCAACTGTTTATTTGGTATAGCAGCATTTCTGCTGAAAATATACATCCTACAAGATTATAACAATATAAAACTATGACGGTGAAAAGATGTTGTTACAAGTATTAAAAAAAACTAGAAAAACAAACAGCAGGCTAAGTAATAGGTGTGTAGTGCAACAATGTTAATTCTTGTTGTTGATTAAGTCCACAAATGTCGGTATGGGGCTCTTCTTATACCGGTCGGTACGTGCTCTGATCGGCTTGATGGAATTATGGTGCCGCACCTGCAGCCGTGGTCGTGGTACCTGAGGAGGTAGCAGGTTCCGGTGCCGAGGATGTTTAACCAGGGTGACCGCAAACGACCTCAGACTCTGAAGATAGCGGTCAGCAAGGGTGGGTAGTCCTAGTGTGGTGAGAGCGTGCTGGTAGGTGGTGTAATCTTTGCCAAGGATTGTGCGACAGGCTCTTTTCTGCACTTTCTCCAGCTGACGCTGCTGCGTCATAGTGAGTGAGGAGGCCCAGGAGGGTTATGCGCACATCAACATGGGTGTGTGTGTGTGTGTGTGTGTGTGTGTGTGTGTGTGTGTGTGTGTGTGTGTGCGTGTATATATATACATATATATATATATATATATATATATATATATATATATATATATATATAATATCGCTCTTGTGCCATGCTTTCAAGCTTCATGAGAGAATACTAGAAAAGAGGCTCAGGAACATTATCGACCACAAGCTCTAGGAAGTACAATATAGATTCAGGCCGGAAAGGGGAACAACCGATGCACTCTTCATCCTCCGAAGAAAGATAGAAGAGGGTTGGGAGTATAACAAGCCTACTTACATCGCCTTTGTAAATCTACAGAAGGCTTTCGATCTGGTTCCCAGATCGAAACTATGGGAAGTGCTATCTAATGCCTATTATAAAGTACCAAAAAAGCTCCTTAGGAATATTAAAGCTACCTACAACACTTGCCAAAGCATGGTATCCTCCAGCTATGGAAATGAAAATTGGTTTGACGTGGCATTCGGCGTCAGGCATGGAAGCGTTCTGTGAGGCCTCCTCTTTGTCCTGCTCATGGATCCTGTCATCCGGAAGGTAGGGCCAAATGATGGAGAGCTCTTGTACGCCGATGATATATGCATAACTGCATGGAGCCGGGAGGAACTGCAACAAATGCTTAACCAATGGAGCACAGCCCTGCAAACCCACGGCCTAAAAGTTGGCTTTGGCGAGGGAAAGACCGAAACAATGATCATCGCACGCATACCGGAGCAGTGTAGATTCCATATGGCAGGCGAATTTCTATCCCAGACCAGCCAGTATAAGCATTTAGACACAATTATTAACGAAGGGGCCCTCATAGAGGACGAGCTTTCAATTAGAATAAAGAAAGCCAGCATCAGCACCCGACTCCTCTATCTCATCCTCAAGAACAGGAGAGTGAGCAAAAGAGTAAAGACTCTCATCTATACCACCATCATAAGACCGATACTCCTGTATAGGAGCGAGACCTGGGTCACCAACACCAAAACCAGGAGTAGAATCCAGGCCACAGAAATGAGAGTGCCGAGATTAATCTACGGTGCCACACAAAGACACAGAACAGAAAATAACAAAATAAGAGAAAATCTGGGAGTGGAGTCGATCCTGAGCCTCATCGAGGAATCGCAACGGCGATATTACGGCCACATCAAGAGGAACC
>NC_134818.1:34696346-34714588 GCF_046742065.1 Oratosquilla oratoria
CCACCTTTTCCTTCCACATTTGCACCCAAGTATCTAAAACTATCCACTTCCTCCAGTCGCTCTCCCTTAATGCTCACTTCCAGTCTACTGCCACTTTCACCCCTTGTACATCTCATCACCCTACTTTTACCCACATTTATCTTTAGCTTTCTTCTATCACATACTCTCCCAAACTCTGCCACCAACTTCCTCAATCCCTCCTCCGATCCTGCCAGAAGCGTAGTGTCGTCCACAAACAACAGCTGGCTCACCTCCCACTTTTCTCCATTTTCTTTAACCATCTCCAATCCCTTGTCCACTACCCTTGCATTTACCTCTCGCACCACCCCATCCATGTATAAGTTGAACAGCCAGGGCGACATAACGCATCCTTGACGAAGTCCCACCTTTACCTCGAACCACTCACTCTCTCCATTTCTAATCCTGACACAAGCTCTTCTACTCTCATAAAATCTCTTGACAGCTCCCAGAAGCTTTCCTCCTATCCCGTATATCTGCATAACCTCCCACAGTGCCTTTCTGTCTACCCTATCATAAGCCTTTTCCAGATCCATAAAAGCCCAAAAAACATCCTTCCCCTTTCCTATAGCTTTCTCACATATCTGTCTTACCACAAAGATCTGATCTACACAACCTCTACCTGTCCTAAATCCACACTGTTCCTCACCAATTACTCCTTCTGTTCCTCTCCTAATCCTCTCAATCAAGATCCTCCCATAAGCCTTCCCAACTACACTTAACAAGCTAATCCCTGTGAAACTACTACATTCACACTTGTTCCCTTTTCCCTTGTAAAGAGGAACTATACAGGCACTCCTCCAGTCCTCCGGCACTCTACCCTCTCTCCAGCAAACATTAAATAACCTCACCAGCCAGTCCACTATCACTGTACCTCCCTTTTTCAGACATTCTGCATGGCATCCATCCAGACCAGGTGCCTTACCTGCTTTCATCATCTTAACAACTGCCTTCACCTCATCCTTCCTTATTTCTCCTCCATTCTCCTCACTCATCACTCTCATTTTCTTCGCATTTCCCACTGCAGCTATCTTTCCCTCCCTATCCTCCTTCACATTTAGCAACTCCCCATAATATTCTGCCCATCTTCCCCTTACTGCCTTCTCTTCCATTATCATCTCTCCATCTGCCCCTTTTACCTTTTCTTCTCTACTTGATTCGCCTCCTCTTCCTCTCTTATTTTCTTTCCAAAACATATTTTTATTACTTTCATTTTTTTTGTCATATATATATATATATATATATATGTATATATATATATATATATATATACATATATATAATTTATACATATATATATATACATATATATACATATATACATATATATATAATATACATATATAATATGTATATACATATATATATAATATATAATATACATATATATAATTTATACATATATATACATATACATATATAATATACATATATAATATATATATACATATATATATATAATATATATATACATATATATATGTATATACATATATATATATATATATAATATAGATATATACATATACAATATATATATTTATACATATATATATATTATTTGGATGATGGAGAACATAAACACAGGGGAAGGCTCGGAACCCTAAACACTCTAACGTTTCGTTCGCGTAGAACTTCTTCAGAGAGTGTATGTAGAACTGCAATTGAAGTTTATGTACTAAATCTCATTATCTTTTCGGACACTTGGGAAAGGTCGTTTTTCTGGCGTGTTTTAGAATTAAAATACTAGTTTCTTTAGCTAAATTGATAAACCCTCCTCGATGATTCGATGAATTATTAGTTGAAATACATGCTGATTCAACAATTCTTCTAGTGAATTTATCAAAACCTTTATGTAGCACTTCAGCTTCTCTCCAGTTTGGTAAATGATCGAATTTTTCCGCATGAACTACTAAAGAATTAGATGTCCTATGTGCTTTTATGTCGTTTTTATGTTCATAAATTCTTTTTTCTAATCTTATTGATGATTCGCCAAAATAAGCCATTGAGCAACTATTGCACGGGATTTTGTATACGACGCTGTTTTCGGAATTGGTTATCTTTTCAGAAGTCTTTATTAAATCACCTATCCTCTTGTTAGTTATTTTAGCTATGTTTATACCTGATTTTGTTAAATATTTGTCTATTATTGGTGACGTTTCTGAGCCAGGTACTGATATAAAATTTGTATTATTTTTATCATTTCTCTCTTTCTTTCCGCGATTGTAAATATTTATTGCTTTTTTCCCCTGTGTATATGTTCTCCATCATCCAAATAATTTGTCTAAAATACTTATCAATATATATATGATATATATATATATATATACACACACATATGTATGTATATACATATGTATATATATATATATATATGTATGTATATATATATATGTATGTATATATATATATGTATATATCAAGGACTACTATTACACAGGACGTGCGCACCCAGATCCCTGGGTCCGCTAGCGGAGGCCATTGCTTTCTTTGTAACCTAACATTTTATATTGGACAAATATATCAAAACTAGAAAACTAACATTGTATATAGGACAAATATATCAACTATTGACTTATTCAATGCATTGTAAGTTAATATAAACTTTTATAGTGAAAGAACAAACTATTTTTAAGGCACTGTTATGCTTTGAAATGACAATTTTAGCCGTACTTAACAGGTAGTATTGTATGAGGTTAGTGGACACCAGGGTTGGCGATTTTTTTTTTTTTTTTTTTTTTTTTTTTTTTTATCTTTTTAAAGAATATAAAAAATATATTTTTATTTTATTTAAATCAGATTTATTTGATTTAAATAGATTTTTTTTAATAGATTTTAGATATTGTGGGATTGCTATCTGATATGCGATCTGATTGCTAGAGGACATTTTTAGCATATCAATGTAAGGAGCAGTGTTATATAGTCTTGCCACTAGTATACAAGGAACGGTATAAGCCTTTATGTAGTATATATATATCACTGTGCAGCCCACAACAAGTTTCAACATGACTCTTGTTGAAACTTGTTCTAGGTAAGCAGCTTCTCATTGAGTTAGTTGCTGCTTTGGAATCAACCAGGAAGGATGTCTTCTGGACCTGGCAGAGTTGTTCCTTCAGGCAGAAAAAATTATCCTGTCTGGAATTATTTTGAAAAACTACCAACAACTTCTAGCAAAGGGTACCGAGCTAAATGCAAAGACTGCAGTCAGGAACTACAGGGCATTGTGTCAAGATTGAGATCTCACAGAGATAAATGCCAAGGTCAGCCTCAGCATACAGAAGAAAAAATTGATGACCCAGGTAAATAATTTTACTTATATTGTGTGCATTTCTCCCTTTTCATATGCAACTATATACATTTGGTGAACAATGGAGAGCATGGGCAATAAAAATGTGAAGGCCTAAAGAGATGATACTTCAACTTCATTACTTCTAAATTTGGGTAATGACTATATCACTATAATATACTGTATCCACTCAACTTTGGGGTCTAGATGATTGTTATTCATTTCATTCAACATTGTGTAATATATTTCATAGGTTTCATTGGAATTCAGCCCACATGGGATTCAGCCCAAAGGGATTTAGCCAAACCCAACCCAACTAACCCATTATTTTTAGTGAATTTAAAAGTGGACTAAATCCTGTGTGGGCTGAATTCCAAGCCCATCTATTTCATATCCCGTTAATTATTTCCAAATAATTTAGTGGCTTGTGTGAATATGATCATTATCTAAAAAACATAACTACTTTAATCAAAAGTAGCCTAAATCACACTGTATTCATTCATTTATTTATTCATTTATAAATTATGCAATATGCTAAAATTTTCTGTTTCCATTTCAGGATCTGTATCAACAGCTTCAATCCCTTCATCATCGGCTCCACTTGAATTATCTGCAAACCTGACTCCGTTAAAAAGGTCACTATCAGACTCCTCCCCAGGCGCCACTTCTGCTAAATCATTTACATCTAAAAGAAAGTAATCAACATCTCTGGACAGATTTATCATAAAAACTTTAGCCTCTCAAAAGGAAAATCTCCACAAAGAAGTTGCAAGAATGATATTTGCTACAAATTCACCATTTCGTCTTGTTCAGCATCCTCAGTTTCTCAAGATGGTTCAGAACCTGAGACCAGGTTATATTCTTCCATTCAGAAAAGATATTGCTGATAAGTACTTGGATCTTGTGTATGAAAAGGAATATAAAAAGTGTGCACATGACCTGAATAATGAAACTGTATGTCTTTCAATTGATGAGTGGTCAAACATCCATAATGAGCCCATAATATGTGTCACTCTAACAACATCCACTGGTCAGATTTATTTAGTTGACACAATAGACGCATCAAGGAAACCTCACACTGCTGAATATCTTCAACAACTTGAACAAAATTCGATCGAGAAGGCTGAACAAGATTTTGGTTGTCACATTGGAAGTGTTGTGACAGACAATGGAGCAAATGTCACCAAGATGAGAAAACTCTTGGAGGAATCGAGTGAACCTGAGCATACCGTCCTCACATACGGCTTATACCGTTCCTTGTATACTTGTGGTAAGTCTATATAACACTGCTCCTTATATTGATATGCTAAAAATGTCCTTTAGCAATCAGATCGCATATCAGATAGCAATCCCACAATATTTAAAATCTATGAAAAAAATATATTTAAATCAAATCTGACTTTAAAAAAATCGATTTTTTATGTTTTTTTAAAAAGATAAAAAAAAAAAAAAAATCGCCAACCTTGGTGTCCACTAACCTCATACAATACTACCTGTTAAGTCCGACTAAAATTGTCATTTCAAAGCATAACAGTGCCTTAAAATTGTTTCTTATTTCACTATAAATGTTTATATTAACTTATACTGCATTGAATAAGTCAATAGTTGATATATTTGTCCTCTATACAATGTTAGGTTTCTAGTTTTGATATATTTGTCCAATATAAAATGTTAGGTTACAAAGAAAGCAATGGCCTCCGCTAGCGGACCCAGGGATCTGGGTGCGCACGTCCTGTGTAATAGTAGTCCTTGATATATATATATATATACTGTATATATATATATATATATATATATATATATATATATATATATATGTATACATATACATATATATATACATATGTATATATATATATGTATATATGTAAAATATATTATATATATGTATATATATATGCATATATATGTATGTATATATATACATATATAATATATATGTAATGTATATATATAATATGTATATATATGTATATATGTGATATATATATATATAATATATATATAATACATATATATATATATATATATATGTATATATATATATATACAGACGCTCCTCTACTTACGTTCATTCGTTTTACGTTTTTTCGATTTTACGTTTGAACTGACTAAAAAAAATTGTAAAAAAAAAATTTTTTTTGAGTGAATTTTTTAGTTTAGCGCGCTCTCCGTAGTTCAAACGATACTTACGCATGACGCTGCGTCCATTGTTTACATTGCACAAACGACAGACTGAAAGTGCCTTGCCTCATCCTCATCCTCCTCCTCCCCTCCTCCTCCACCATCTCAATTTATGTTGCTTGAATTTAATTTATTTGAAATTAATGTTATTATTTTACAATGTTATGTGTATAATTAATGATTTAGGGGTGTTTTGTAAGATACGGTAATAGAATTTACGGATGTATAGTACAGTAACAACTTACGTTCATTTTCAACTTACGTTCGGCCGTTCGGAACGTAACTAAAACGTAAGTTGAGGAGCGTCTGTATATGTATATATATATATATATATATATATATGTATATATATGTATATATGTAATATATATATATACATATATATACATAATATATATATATGTATATATATACATATACATATTATGTATATATATATATGCATACATTGTATATATATATATATATATATATATATATATATATATATATATATTACAAAGGATTACAAAGGCTGAGCATGCCGACAGGAGACCTTTTGGTCCATAACTAATTGGGATGCGAAAAATTTATAATGATGAATAGGTAAATACAAATTATAATAATATAATGATAACTAAATAAATAAATACATAGATAAGTTGAATAATAAAGAAACAGGTAAATAGTAAATAATAATTAATTGACAGATACACTAATAATAAATGAAAATCAAGCAAACAATAATAAACAAACAGACAAATGATAACAAAACAAATGAATGATATAAAATGAATGGCAGGCATTACAGCATCTTGTTTAGGTGTTTACCTAAACGAATCTTAAAGTTTCGAACTGAACTACATTGCACATCCTTTGCAGGAATTTTATTCCATTCATTAACTACACGGTTGGCGAAGTTCTTTCTACCCACTTCTAAATTAAATATATTTCCTGACACACATACACACACACACACACACACACACACACACACACACACACACACACACACACACACACACACACACACATACACACACACACATATTACAAAGGATTACAAAGGCGGAGCATGCCGACAGGAGACCTTTTGTTCCATATCTAGGTCGGATGCAAAAAAAAAAAAAAATCATAATAATGATAAACAAATAAATGAATAAATAAAAAATATAACAATGTAAATATTAGATAAAATACATAAATAAATGCATACGTATAGTTAGATGATAAGCTGGTAAATAGTAAATAATAATAAATTGATATAACTAATAATAAATGAGAATCAAACAAATAATATTAAACAAACGGACAAATGATAACAAAACAAATAAACAAATAATATAAAATAAATTATAGTCATTACAGCATCTTGCTTAGGTGTTTATCTAAGTGACTCTTAAAGATTCGAACTGAACTACATTGCACTGCTTCTATAGAAAGTTTATTCCATTCATTAACTACACGGTTGGCGAAGTTGTTTCTTCCCACTTCCAAATTAAATCTATTTCCGGACAGTTTCAGACCATTGTTTCTTGTTTGATTCTCATTCAGTGTAAAATTTTTGTCAATTTTGATGTTGTCAATTCCCTTTAGAATCTTAAAGACCTGTATCAAGTCACCTCTGAGTCTATGCTTTTTTTTAAGGAAAACAGATTCATAAGTTCTGGTCGATTTTCGTATGATTTATTTTTGATATTTGTAATCAGTTTTTTGGCTCGCTGTTGTACTTTATATATACATATACATATATATATATATGTATATATATATTATATATATATATATATATATATTATATATATATGTATATATATACATGTTTACATCGATATCCATATAGGTAAAGTTAATTCATTTCATCCATAGCCGAGGAGTGGGAAGGCAATGTGGAAGAAGTAACGCAGTCTTTTTCGATACAACAATTCTGTACTCTTAGCATTAGTGCTAGTTATTTGTAGAACATCATCCAATAAATCAATATCCTCAACTTTGGAACCTTATATAATTATCGCGGAAGTACTGCTTAATATTCTCACCTTTAATGGGCGCTCAATATTTCATTCTCATTTTATTCTATGTATTCATATATATATATATATGTGTGTGTGTGTGTGTGTATGTATGTATGTATATATATATATATATATTATGTGTATGTGATTCACAATGATCTTGGAACAAGTGTTGGACTCGTGATCGACAGCTCATACAACTCGAACTATGGGTAATGTTGTGTGTACGTGCTTGTGTGTGTGTGTGTTTGTTTGTTTGTGTGTGTGTTTATGTGTGTGTACGTGTCTGTGTTTGTGTGTGCGTGTGTGTGTCTGGGTCTGTGCATGCGTGCGTGTTGAAAGGCACACGAGCGTGCATCGCATGTATGTATTTTAGCACCCCAGTTTGAGCCGCGGCGCCGCCGTCCGGATATTGGGGAGCGACTCGACATTCTTGGTTAACCGGACGGGAAGTTGGGGCCCCGCAGTCCCACGGCCCGCGCTCTGTCTCTGCCCGTAATATATCAGTCTCACGTTATTTCTGCGTTATTTTTGTATTATTTACTATTTCCTTAGTATCCTGTAGCGGTCCGCGCGTTAGCCCAGTGGATATCGTGCCGAACTCATGAGCAGGTAGTTGAGTTTGTTTCCCGGGACCTTCTTGCGTTGGTTCCCTTCTTGGTGTACAGTGGTTTCTCGCTTCCTATTTCGTGAGATATTATCAGTAGTAATAATGTTATTTTTATTTTGCTGTTGTTGACACCATTGTTGTTTGCATCCGCTGTCATGGTGGCAGATCAAAGTACCGTATTTTGCTCTTGCTGACAAGAGGGAGACTTTTGCTCAGCTTGAGAGGGACCTCTGTCCTTTGGGTCGAGGAGAAAGAGGAGGAGGAGGAGGAGGAGGAGGAGGACGACGTCGACGACGACGAAAGGGGTCTTCCGAGTTTCGCCGACAGACGGACACATACACACACACACACACACACACACACACACACACACACACACACACACACACACACACACACACACACACACACACACACACACACACACACACACACACACGCACGCACGCAGTGATTAGAATTCTCGCCTGCCACTACGGCGGTCCGGGTTCGAATACCTCCCAAGGCTGAAATAATTTCAGTATCGCTGCGCTGCGGGTTGTTACTCCAACTCTCATGGGCGGGGAGTTGGGTGTGTGTGTGCGTGTAAGGTCACATTATTATCTATAGATCGGTCATACGAGCTCTGAGCTCATCCGGGAGGTTAATAACTGTTGATCGCGAGTCCAACACGGGATCCAAGACGATGGTGAATTGTGAATCACACACACACACATTTTACAATTAGTTAAATATGTTTAGGTAAATACAGACATACACAAAGAAACATACACACAGATAGACTTACAGACAGACAAACAAACAGACAGACCGACAGCGGCGTCCATATCCTTGACCCTTCGACCTCTGATGACCTGGCGACCTCTCCCGTCTCCCTTTCTGTGAGGCTTCTGCAAGAGATGCTGAAGGTCTCAGAGAGAGTCTTAGAAACGGCCGCGGGCCTCTCGCTGGGGCGTAGGGTGCGGGGGGAGAAAATACAAGGGCGTAACAGCAAATCCGGTAGAATAACGAGTCTTGACCTAATCACCTTTCCTGGCATTTTGTTGTTGTTGTTGTTGTTTTTCATTTTTTATGCCCTCCTTATTTTTACTATTATTGTGAATATTGATATCATCATTATTATTGTTATTATTATTATCATTGTTATTGTTATTACTATTGTTGTTTTTGCTATTGTTGACGTTATTACTGTTATATATCATCATTATTATCAGTGGCTATTTTATTGAGTTATTTAATTTTATTCTTTTTTATTTTGTTTTATATTATTTGACTTTATTCTATTCTAATGTATTCTATTTATCTTATTTTATTCATTTGTTTATGTTATTATCCTCTTTTTATGAATTCGACCGACCTAGCAAAGTCTTCTTACCGTCCACGGGACTGATTACGTACGAGGATGTGCCTAAGCATACATACAAATACCAAAGGCTTTTTCCCCCTACACGGGCGGGTAGCCAATGCCTAGGCACGTTCATGAATTCACAAACAGTATAAGCCTATGTTGTACTAGGGTTATACTACGATGGTGACAATCAATCATAGTTTTCTATATGCAGTTGCGCATACCGAATACTCTTTCTTTTCTTCTGTCGCACGCGTGTGAAAAGGCAAACACACACACACACACACACACACACACACACACACACACACACACACACACACACACACACACCTACACCTTCCCGTAAAATACAACTAGGTAAATACAACTTCAAGAAAGACAGCTATAGAAGAGATCTGAAAAAGAACAGCTTTCCTCACAGAGTAATAGACAGTTGGAACAAGTTAGATGAGAAAGTGGTGTGTGCAAAAACAATACATGAATTTAAAAATAGTTTAGATAAAATGAGATATAAAGACGGGACCCTTCCCGTAAAATACAACTAGGTAAATACACACACACACACACACACACACACACACACACACACACACACACACACACACACACACACACACACACACACAAAGGATTACAAAGGAAGAGCATGCCGACAGGAGACCTTTTGGTCCATAACTAGGTCGGATTCTAATATATGTATATATATATATATATATATATATATATATATATATATATATATATATGTATAAAATGGATAAATAGAGAAAGACCAAACAGATAGGTAATAGATAATAATAAATGGACAGATAAATGATAATAATTAATAATAAGCAGATAAGAATAAATACATGACTAATGATAAATGATTAAAATAAAATAAATGGCAAGCATTACAGCATTTTGCTTAGGTGTTTATCTAAATGAATCTTAAAACTACGAACTGTAGCCTACTACATTGCACTTCCTCTGCAGGAAATTTATTCCATTCATTAAATACGCGATTGGCGAAGTTGTTTCTACCCACATCCAAATTAAATCTACTTCTGACAGTTTAAGACCATTATATCCTCTCTGGTTCGCATTCAGTATGAAAATTCTATCACTTTTGATGTTGCTAATTCCCTGTAGAGTTTTAAGGGACCTGTATCAATTCACCTCTGGGTCTTCGCTTTTTAAGGGAAAATTGAATAATATATTTTAGTCGATTTTCGTATGATTTATTTCTGATATTTGGAATCGGTTTTGTGGCTCGCCGTTGTATTTTTCGCAATCTGTCAATGTCTTTAATGAGATTCGGTGACCATACGGAAACAACATATACCAAATATGTACGAACTAACGATTTATATTGCTTGTTAATGACAGATGGACTTTTAAAATCAAAAGATCGTGCAATCAGTCCTAGTTTTTTTTTTTTTTTTTTTTCTTTCTTAGGGGCGGAAATATACTGCTTAGATGGCTTGAGAAAATTATTGATAATTGGCGAAGACCCCTTTCACTATCCACTTCTGTGAACGAATTTCCAAATAACTTGTAAACATATTTATTGTTATTTCTATATATGTGCATAACATTACATTCACTTGTGTTAAATTTTATTAATGTTGTTGTTTATTTAAAATTTCTTGAATATCTGATTGGTTTAAGTGAGCATTTGCCATTCCGTGCAGTTTTGTATCATCAGCAAATTTGGACACAATATATTTCAGTCCGTGGTCTATATCATTTATATATACTATGAATAGAAGTGGCCCAAGAACAGAACCCCGAGGAAGTCTACTCGTAGCATCTCCACTCTCATCTAAAAGTTTTGCCATTAAAAGTAATTCTCTGTGTACGATCATTTAACCAGTTAGTAGTTCAACTTAATAGGGCAACACACACACACGCGCGCGCACACACACACCACAGGCAAAGATGTACAAGGTTTGTGAGTAAAAAGAAGGGGGTGAGATATATGTAGAAAATTTGAGATCATAACTCTACAGCTCTGAACATACACCCCGCAAGTTACACAAAGCTAAACATTAAAAATAACCGGATTCCCTAAAACCACATCAATAGAACATTACATACACATATATACAGTTAATCCAGTAGTCCGAATTCGATTCCCGCCCAGGGCTGAAGTAATTTCAGCATCGCTGCACTACGAGCCGGCATTCCAGCTTTGGTGGGCAAGGAGTTGAGGAATGAGGTATGTATGACCAGGAATGTATGACCACTGAGCTCTCATCCGGGAGGGTAAGAGCTATCGATCGCGAGACCAACACGTGGTCCAAGACCATGGTGAATCACACACACAAACACACACACACACACACACACACACACACACACACACACACACACACACCAAGCGCAAGCGTATAAGTCAATTCTGATATGCAAATACGCTAGACGACGACGACGACGACGAGAACCACGCGTGATGGTGTTTGCCGCCAACTCGTGACCGCAAAGGACCTGCAGGAATAACAAACATATCACGCAACAGTTCGCACATTCATACATTTACATAAAATGCAATAAACATACTCCACGTCCCCGCACCTATCCAAACACACTTCAGACACAAAGCTACACACACACACACACACACACACACACACACACACACACACACACACACACACACACACACGGGTTGGAAATAGCTGTTGATCACGAGTCCAACACGTGATCCAAGACCATGATGAGTCACACACACGTGGCGCAGTGGTTAGAGTTGCCGACTGCCACTACGGCGGTCCGGGTTCGAATCCCTCCCAGGGCTGAAGTAATTTCAGTATTGCTGCGATGCGGGTCGTTATTCCAACTCTCGTGGGCGGGGAGTTAGGTGTGTGTGTGCGTGTAAGGTCACATAATTACCCATAGATCGGTCACATACGAGCTCCGAGCTTTCTTCCGGAAGGGAAATAGCTGTTGGTCACGAGTCCAATATGTGATCCAAAACCATGGTGAATCACACACACACACACACACACACACACACACACACACACACACACACACACACACACACACACACACACACGCACAAACGACTCGACGGCGCAGTGGTAGCGTTCGTAACTACTGCTACAGCGGTACGAGGTCGAATCCCGCCCATGGGTGAAATAATTCCAGTATCGCTGCGGTGCGAGTCGTTACTCCAACTCTCGTAGGTGGAGAATTGGGGCTATGTGTACGTGTAAGGGCACATTATTATCCATAGGGCGGTCATATATGAGCTCTCTTCGAGGAGGGTAATATCTGTCGATCACGAGTCCAACACGTGATCCAAGATCATGGTGAATCAAACATGCACGCGTGCATATTTTACGGAGTGACTGCATGGTGCATGACAGACTCTCTCTATCTCCCTATCTATCGCGTTCTCTCTGTCTACTCCCCTCTCTCCCCCTCCGTCTCCTCCTCCCTCTTCCTCCCTATTCCCCCTCCCTCTCTTCCTCCCTCTTCACCCTCCCTCCGTCACTCTCTCTCTCTCTCTCTCTCTCTCTCTCTCTCTCTCTCTCTCTCTCTCTCTCTCCCCTCTCCCTTTATCTCTCACTTTGGTCTCTTTTGTTCATTCCTGCAGCCGCTAGGCGATTGAACTGAGCCGAATAAATACCCCGTGCAGACGTCGAAATTTTCACCCCTTCCGTACGAGGTGGCACTATTCCTGCTACTATAGCTGACGTCAAATGATTTATATATATATGTATATATATATATATATATGTATATATATATGTATATTGTGTGTGTGTGAGAGAGCGAGAGAGAGAAATTCGCTAGTGACAGCGACATTAATCTGATATTTTTTATGACAGTCGCATGCAGGATTCGAGCCCACTGCTTTCGGCCTCCCGCAAGATCACCTTCACAGAGCCTTTGCCCACTCGATCACAGAGACTATAAATTCATGGTTACAATGGCAAAAGCGTGAAAGGAATTTGTTCCGATCCTTACCCCCTGCCACTAGTGGGCTTGGGCCTTTTGTAAAACAGGAACTTGGGGTCGCAGATTAGTAATCTTTCCTATCCTCGGGATTCGGATAGATTCCAGGTTACAAGGCTTTTATAGTCTTTGTGGTCGAATGTGCAAAGACTCTATAAAAGTAATCTTACGGGTGGCCGAATACAGTGGGCTCGAATCCTGCATGCGACTGTCATAAAAATTATCATATGTATATATATATATATATATATATGTATATACATATAAGTATGTATATATATATATATACATATATATATATGTATATATATATATATATATATTAATATATATATATACATATATATGATATATATACATATATATAGATTATATATATATATATATATATATATATATATATATATATATATATATATATATGCAAAATAACCACAGGAGAAGGGAAACTTGTAGACAGTAAGTACTTTCGTATATTACATCTTCAGAATAAATGACAGAGATACAGATTTGGGTTTAAATGCAAGTATCAGGTGGCAACCAGAGGGGGGGGGGAAGGGGGAGACAATACAATGTGAGAAGGGGGATGACCTTACCTCTATCGACCTGACCAACGCATAAGGCTCAATCTGGCTGAAAGGTCTTGTTGACCATTTGAGTTACCAATTTATCACATTTAAAATGATCATAGCTTAAATTTATGTTTTTATCAAACGTGCCTGATATTAAGCGTGATTCTATTATATTTCTTTCTTGTAGTTTTTTTCGTTTGGCTAAAATTGTTGCCTTAGACCAATCAATATGAAGGTTGTGTAATGCTTTATATTGAGTAGGTTGACAATACTAAGAAAATTTTCATGAAAAGGAAGAACAAGTGTGTTTAGTTTTTTACGGTTTCCTTGTTCTTGTTCGTAAGTTTTGTAAAAGCGTTTCTTGGCGGTATTGTGACATTGATTAATAATATGGGATATTTTAACTTTTCCCTAATATTCCGGATAGTTCTAGTTTCGTCATAAAAAATCAGGATTTGAAATTCGGTAAACTCGCAAGTATATGGACATAAAAACCGATCCTTTTACATTGATATGGTGATTGGAATAAAAATTAACATAGGAAAGAATATTGGTAGGTATTCCATAAACTTTTGTTTTCAGAGTACCATTATCTCTAATTATTGAACATCTAAAAAGGGCAAGCTGTTGTTATTTTCTATTTCAAGAGTGAAGTTAATGGAGGGTACCAGTGAATTTAGATTAATAAGGAAATCATCAATAGATAGGTTATTAGGCCAGAAACACAAAACATCGTCTACATATCTGAACCAAATAACTTTTTCATCTTTAATAGTAGGTAATAAATATTTTTCAAAATATTCCATGTAGATGTTAGCTAAAACCGGTGAAAGAGGATTTCCCATAGCCATCCCGAAGGTCTGTGTGTAATATTTCCCCTCAAAGACAAAAGAAGAATTATTTACACACAGACTTATTAATTTTATAAAAATTTTACAAGGGATACCATCAATACTGTTACCTAGAATATTTGGGAGAAAGGTTAAAACATCTTGAATTGGGACATGAGTAAAGAGCCCAGTAACATCGAAACTAACTAAATTGTAAGGATAATCAAGTCTTCACTATTTTGAATAAATGAGTTAGAAATAGTGCCTACAAATGGAGAAAGCTTTGTCACAAGCCACTTAGAAAGCTTATAGCTTACAGAGCCTACAGAACTGATGATGGGCCTAATGGGATGATTTGGCTTGTGAGTTTTAATAAGCCCATACAAATAAGGTGTTGAAGGATTTTGTGTAGAGAAATATTTAATCAAATCTTCTCTACCTTTAAGTAATGTTCTTAATTCTTTATGGAAATTCTTATTAACTGTGTCACTAGGATCTTTGTTGAGTATACATATATATATGTATATACATATAATATCTATATATATATATATATATATATATATATATATATGCAAAGTAGACCTCTTGGAAAAAGATACTAACGAAGCCGAGCGGTTTCGTATATTACATCTGTAGTGCACTGAAGATGTAATGTACGAAAGCGCTCTGCTTCGTTAGTTTCTTTTTCCATGTGGTCTACTTTGCATAAGTGAACACACGTACCCGTGTTCTTATTAGCATATATATATATATATATATATATATATATATATATATATATATATATATATATACACGCATATATACACGTGGTGTTAAAAACTACAGCATTGTTGTAGTTATTTAGTTTTTCCTTGTATTTTCGATTTTCCTTATTAGAGTTTTGCCATTAACCGGGTGAATTGAAACTAGATCACTGTATTCTTCCATTTTTCATTATTTGAGGTCAACGTTTCGTCTTAATGAAGACATTTTCAATAGTAAAATTTAAAGGGAAGTGGGAAAAAAGGTCTCTTTTAGGTGATTGAATCTGCTACCAGGCGACTTTGGTTGGTTAATTTATACAAAATATCTTCATTGAGGAGAACGGTATCGCCAACGAAGGCAAAAATATCGCCATTAAAGGTAAAAATATCACAATTGAAGGCAAAAATATCGTCAATAAAGGTGAATATTTTGCCAATGGTGAAAATATCGCCAACGAAAGCGAAAATATCGCCAACGAAGACGAAAATATCGCTAACGAAGGCGAAAATATCGCCAATGAAGACGAAAATATCTCCAGCGAAGGCGAAAATATCGCCAACTAAGGCGATGATGTCGCCGTCGCTCACAGGAGCTCATATTCTAATTTCTCAAGAGGTGACCAGTAGGGAGGGTGTAAAATTTGTAAATGAATCTGTGGGGCCCTCTTGTAGACCGTTGTCGCTTATTTTCCCTCCATTTCAGTTTCCTTCCAGGCGAAATCCCGCAGCCATTTTCCCTCCGCTCGTTTTCCCTCCAACAGCCGGTCATTTTTTCCCCATTAAAAGAAAGAAATAATAGTATTATGGAAGTATGGACTATTTTCCATCCACTGACTATGACCATGGTAAAATTTGCCCAAAATTTCGCCCATTTATTCTCTTTCTATCAGACTGTGATAGTGTTCAGGGCTATGTCAGTTTATGGAGGAGGACAGAAAATCTTCATGTAAGGTCAGTTCATTAACGTGGTTAGGGTGTCTATACATAGGTCATGTCACAGTGGGAAGTATAGAACCTGGTAAAATTACACAGTAAACCCAGAGATCAATAATTGAATCAGCGGTCTAGATTGTAACTATATAGCATTATAACAAAGTACTGTGACTTTTTAGAATTATAGTGCTATCATGAGATAAAAATAAGGAAAAAAAAATAGTGTATGTTTTTTGTCCGGAAATCTAAGGGTTTTTGTCTTGTGTGTATACTGTATACCCGGATTATGACTAGATTTATTTTATTATGGACACATGTCATCACGTAACATACATTTTTGTACCAGCTTTAATTTCTTAAAGTTTATATATTTTCAATGGAAGGAAAATGACCGGTTGTTGGAGGGAAATGAATGAAGGGATAATGACTGAGGAATTTCGTCTGTAGGGAAAATGATCGGAGAGAAAAGAAACGTGATTTGTTGTGGACATATTGTCTCTCTGCATTGATTCTGACCCCGGCAATGGGCGGGAAACAGGGATGATCCTTCATCCACGAAGAGCTACAAAAACAGAAAAGGGTGACTGGATGGGATGAGGTGTATGTCTTGGCTGGCTACCTTCCTTGTAAGGTGTGGAGCGGGGGGGGGGGAGAGAGAGAGAGAGAGAACCTCTTGGTGTATAGATAAAAACATAAGAAGGGAGGAGAGTGCAAGAGACCACAAGGCCTACACTAGGCAGTTTCATGTCCATTGCCACCTATCACTCTTATCCATAAAGATATTTCATCTTCTCTTAAAACAATCGATAGTTTTAGCGCTCACTACATGGTTACCAAGATAGACAGACGCCATGTTCGGCCAATCTGTGAACCGCCGTCGGTATTGTGGCGGCATGTCGAGAATCGCCAGCCAGCATTTGGCAGTCCTTCTCCATACCAAAGGGACTCTCAGGAAATGACGGGAAGATCGACGATAACGTTGTCGTAACGCATCGGCCAAGGCTTTACCCAACCTCGTTGGGTTTGAAGAACCCCATTGTGACCCTCGAAGCGCAGGCGAGCGTGCGGGCGTCGGTGCCGCTGCCCCTCAAGGTGTGGCCGCCCGGCCATCAAGAGTCTCTCCCGGTGAGACCCTGATTGTGTGAGCGTGTGTGTGTGTATTGAGGGTGGGGAGGGGGGAGAGCAGTTGCCCAATCCTGTAACGATCCTCTTTGTCCGAGAGCGGTGAATATTGGCGTTGTTCAACTCCGATGGGAGGGATAGGGAGGGAGAGAGGGAAGGAGGGAGATAAGGAAGAGCGAGGGGGGGGGAAGGGGCAGGGAGAGAGAGAGAAGGAATTGGGGAAGATAAAGAAGAGGGGGCGGAGAGAGAGAAAGAGATAGATGGGGTGAGAGGGAAGGGGTTGATGGTGACATGGAAGAGGGAGTAAACTATGGCCGCATTTTCGTACCCATCCAGTCGACCGAGGTTACGTGGGTCAAGCCGAGAGCTCAGGTCAGCGCAGGAGGTCAGGTCCAAAGTGACGTCCTCCTCCGGCCCCGCCTCTTGCCCATGGTGCACGTCATGCCACAGCAGAAGGGGGAGCCGGAGTCAGGAACGAATGAATAATAGCGGCCGTTGTAGTGCGAGGACCCCGGCACCGGCCCCCGTTCCGCCACTACGCCTTTCCGTACCTGTCGATGATAGACACATAATTTCAAATTGTGTGTGTGTGTGTGTGGGGTGGGGTTATTGTGTGCTTATTGCATGTGTGTGGGGGGGGGGGTTATT
>NC_134818.1:34725088-34750088 GCF_046742065.1 Oratosquilla oratoria
CCCTTGTTGCTGTCCTGTACCATTTCTCTGAGTATTCTTTTTCTGTGGTGGGGGAATTCCCTGTGGTGGGGGAAAAGAATACTGCCACCAAGTATTCCCACTTGGATCGTAAGAGACGAGAAGATAGGGACGGGGATTGGGACTAGGCATCCTTCTCCTTGTAGCCCCATAGGGGACATTCCTAAACAAAAAAGAGAAGGCATAAGAGGGTCTGGGAGTTTTCGGACCAGCACCCTAAGGTTTGGGTCTTTTAATGTGCGTGGATGTGGTAAAGATGAGAGTAAAAGGGAAGAGATAGGTAGTATATTTGTGAGAAGAAAGATGGATGTGTTGGCTTTGAGTGAACCTAAGTTGAAAGGGAAGGGTGAGTGTAAGTTTGGGAGTGTAAGTGGGAGGTTATCAGGAGTGAAGAGAGGGCGAGGGAGGGAAGGGGTGGCTATTCTAATAAGTGAAGAGATAGGTAAACGTGTAGTGGAGTGGAAGGAGGTTTCCTCAAGGATAATGTGGATGAAGGTGAAACTGGGAAAGGAGATGTGGGTCTTTGTAAGTGCATATGGGCCTGGCAGTGAGAAGAGTGTAGAAGAAAGGGAGGCCTTTTGGATAGATTTAAATGAGTGCATAGAGGATTAAAGAGGAAATGTCAATGTAATAGTACTGGGAGACCTTAATGCTAGGGTAGGAAATGGTCCAATCGATGGAGTGGTTGGTAAATGTTGAGTTCCAGGAAAGAATCGTAGTGGAGAGTTGATGGTGGAAATGTGTCTAGAAAGAGAGTTGATGATAGCAAATACAGTGTTTCGGAAGAAAGTCAAGCATAAGTACACATGGGAGAGGGTGGTGGAGGGAAGGGTGGTAGATAGAGCGCTAATGGATTATGTAGTGATAAATAGGATTATGATAGGAAGAGTTAAGGATGTACATGTATTAAGGGGAGAGGGTGGGGGAATATCAGATCATTTTTTGGTGGAAGGTAAGTTGAGAGTGGAGGATAGATGGAGAAAGAGGAAAGGGACAAAAGGTAGGGAGGTTCTTAGAGTGAACTCTTTGAATGAAAAGGGAAAGGAGAAGGAGTACGAGAAGAAGCTGAAGGAGGAGTGGGAGGGAGTAAAGGATAGAGTGGAGCTGGGTGTGGAGGAGGAATGGGGATGGTTCAAGGAGGGAGTCATAAAGTGCGCAAAGATGGTGTGTGGAACAAGAAGGACAGGGGGAAATAGAAGAAAGGGTAGTGAATGGTAGGATGAGAAAACAAAGAAGGTTGTAGAAGAGAAGAAGCGAGCTTTCACAGATTGGTTACAAAATAGGACGAGGGAGTCATATGAGAGGTACAAAGAAAAGAAAAGAGAAGTAAAGCAAAAGGTAAAGGAGGCAAAGAGGAGAGCAGATGTGAAATGGGGTAAGAGTATGACAGAAAATTTTGAAAGTAATAAAAAGATGTTTTGGAAAGAATTTAGAGAGGAAGAGGAGGCGAATCAAGTAGAGAAGAAAAGGTAAAAGGTGCAGATGGAGAGATGATAATGGAAGAGAAGGCAGTAAGGGGAAGATGGGCAAAATATTTTAGGGAGTTGCTAAATGTGAAGGAGGATAGGGAGGGAAAGATAGCTGCAGTGGGAAATGCTAAGAAAATGACCATGATGAGTGAGGAGAATGGAGGAGAAATAAGGAAGGATGAAGTGAAGGCAGTTGTTAAGATGATGAAAGCAGGTAAGGCACCTGGTCTGGATGGATGCCATGCAGAATGTCTGAAAAAGGGAGGTACAGTGATGGTGGACTGGTTGGTGAGGTTATTTAATGTTTGCTGGAGAGAGGGTAGAGTGCCGGAGGACTGGAGGAGTGCCTATATAGTTCCACTTTACAAGGGGAAAGGGGACAAGTGTGAATGTAGTAGTTTCAGAGGGATTAGCTTGTTAAGTGTAGTTGGGAAGGCTTATGGGAGGATCTTAATTGAGAGGATTAGGAGAGGAACAGAGGGAGTAATTGGTGAGGAACAGTGTGGATTTAGGACAGTTAGAGGTTGTGTAGATCAGATCTTTGTGGTAAGACAGATATGTGAGAAAGCTATAGGAAAGGGGAAGGATGTTTTTTGGGGCTTTTATGGATCTGAAAAAGGCTTCTGATAGGGTAGACAGAAAGGCACTGTGAGAGGTTATGCAGATATACGGGATAGGAGGAAAGCTTCTGAGAGCTGTCAAGAGTTTTTATGAGAGTAGTAGAGCTTGTGTCAGAATTGGAAATGGAGAGAGTGAGTGGTTCGAGGTAAAGGTGGGACTTCGTCAAAGATGCGTTATGTCACCCTGGCTGCTCAACTTATACATGGATGGGGTGGTGCGAGAGGTAAATGCAAGGGTAGTGGGCAAGGGATTGGAGATGATTAAAGAAAATGGAGAAAAGTAGGAGGTGAGCCAGCTGTTGTTTGCGGACGACACTGCGCTTGTGGCAGGATCGGAGGAGGGATTGAGGAAGTTGGTGACAGAGTTTGGGAGAGTATGTGATAGAAGAAAGCTAAAGATAAATGTGGGTAAAAGTAAGGTGATGAGATGTACAAGGGGTGAAAGTGGCAGTAGACTGAAAGTGAGCATTAAGGGAGAGCGACTGGAGGAAGTGGATAGTTTTAGATACTTGGGTGCAAGTGTGGCAGGAAAAGGTGGAGTGAAGGTGGAGGTAGAATGTAGATTGAGAGAAGCGAGTAAATGCCTTGGTGGATTAAAGAGTGTAATGAGGAATAGACATTTGGGAATGGATGCTAAGAGGAGACTGTATGAAGGAGTGATTGTGCCAACAGCACTGTATGGGGCAGAAACATGGAACATAAGAGAGGAAGAGAGAAGGAGTTTGAATGTGTTTGAGATGAGATGTCTGAGAAGTATGATGGGGGTTACTAGGCTAGATAGAGTGAGAAATGAGGAGGTGAGGAGGAGAACAGGGGTGGAAAAGGAGCTGGGAGATAGGGTTGATGAAAGAATATTAGGATGGTTTGGACACATGGAAAGAATGAGTGAAGAAAGACTAGTAAAAGAGGTATGGAAGGCAGATGTGGAGGTAGTGAACATGAGGGGACGTCCTAGGATGAGATGGATGGACGGGGTGAAGGGGGCTTTGGGGAAGAGGGGAATGTCTGTTGAGGAAGGATGGGAGAGGACAGAAGACAGGGGTGAATGGAGAATGGTTGTATATGGATGATGTGATTGCATGAGGTGGAATGGGCGGGGGGATGGGGGGTGAGGTAGTATGTGTGAGCAAAATTTGACACAGCCCGAAGGGATTTCTCCCCGTCCTCTCATTTTATGCAATGGGGGGACGGAGAGGGGGGGTCGCCGATTTAATGAAGCGGCCTTGCTGTGGATGTGCTGTGTCTTGCGACACTGCTTCTGACCCAGGGCAGTGGACAAGGTGCAGGGATGACCCATCATCCAGGAGGTGCTCAGATAAGAGGGAGGGTGGAGGGGTGTGGAGTGTATTCAGGGATGGAATGGGTGGAAATGATTTTATGCCTTTCCCTTTTTGGCTACCTCCCTTGTAAGGGGGAAAAAAGCCTTGGTATATGTATGTATGTATGTATATATATATATATATATGTATATATATATATATATATATATATATGTGTGTGTGTGTGTGTGTGTGTGTGTGTGTGTGTGTGTGTGTGTGTGTGTGTGTTTGTGTGTGTGTGTGTGTGTGTGTGTGTGTGTGTGTGTGTGTGTGTGTGTGTGTGTGTGTGTGTGTGTGTGTGTGTGTGTGTGTGTGTGCGCGTGTAAATGGGCAGGATAGAGTTAACAGTGATTGCTAGTTCTGCTTTTTGTATTTTCTTTACGACATTCTCGTTGTGTCTTAATGTGGTCTTAATGTCTCTATTGAGATCTGAGATGATTTCTCCGTAGGTCATCTGTGCTGCCAGATCGGGATTTCGAGTCTCTTGACTCTTCTTCAGTAGCTTGGTATAGTGGCTGTCTTTATTTTAGAGTTGTTACTGAACTGAAAAAGTTAGATGGATATTATTTAAGGGCTGGAGTAGCTGTGTTGTTTACTCGTTCATGGTGTTGATTGGCTTGTCCTATTGGGTGATTTCTCCCGAACACTGATTATACGGTAAAAGTGAGTGCCCACAAAGATACAAAGATTCAACCATGAGCGCATACATACAAAGAACACTCACCCATTGCAGCAAATGGGAACAAGTTCACACAGAAATAGAAAGGTCTACACTATTCCTACTAAACAATGGGTTCACCAAACAAAATATCGATGAAGTAACCAAGAAAATAATCAACCATTGGCACCAAGAAAAAAAAAAAGAAAAAGTGTACAAAGAAGAAGAGAGAATACTGAAACAAATTGTAAAGAGAAACGTAAAAGCAGCAAACCCAGAGAAAACATTAAACATCATAATATATTACAAAAGCAAATACTAGCCACATATTACTACGTAACAGTCCTTACGTTAAGAATGAATCCAACAGTCACATGTCGTATATAGATTTCCTTCACACTAGGGAACTCTGAAGCCCTACCTTCTACCGATATCGGCATGGCAACAACTAAGCTGAGCAGTCGCATGACCTACCATCTCACATCTGGAGCCCCAAAAAACCATTTAAGACAGGAACGCTAAACAACCCTCACAAAAGAAATAATGGTAGAAAATACGAACATCATAGCGGCATGCCAAGATTCCCGTCGCCTCCCCATCTTAGAAGTACTATTAATCAAAGATATGAACCCTAGTCTGAACATCCAGACTCCCGACCTGTTGGCGCTACCAACCATTAAGATGAATTCTGTTACCGGGCAAAACCAACACGAACACGGGGAGAGATCACCCGATAGGACAAACCAATCAACACCAAGAACGAATACACAACACAGATACTCCAGCCCTTAAGTACCATTCATCTGACATTTTCAGTTCAGTAGTAACTCTAACATAGAGACAGCCACTATACCAAACCACTGAGACTTGAAATCGCGATCTGGCAGCACAAATGACCTACGGAGAAATCATCTCAGACCACCTTAAGACACAAATAGAATGTCAAAAAAAAAAAAAAACTAGTAATATATATATATATATATATATATATATAAATATATATATATATATATATATATATATATATATATATATATATATATATGACACGGGGGGAGGTCACGACGTAAGATACGAGGAGAGGTCACATTACATGTATGGGATGACGGGGGGATTTTGTCACTGTGGGGCAAATGTCCGTTGAGGGCCAAGTGTCCTCTCTATGAGTCTGGCGGAACGTCGGAGAGGGACTTGGGTGTCGGTGTGATTGGAAGGTGTGTTGTTGTGGTAGAGAGGGCTACTAGTCCTAGGGAGGGGCTTCATGCTGGGGAGTAATGTAGGGGCTTCCACTTGTCTGTTGATAGTTGGTTGTATGTCTCGTATGATAATTGCTTCCAGGAAGAAAAGTCTAGACTTTTCTGATTCCTTGGCGAGAATGACGGTGTTGTCTTCTAAAAGTTTTCTTGTGATTTGTGTGTTGTGTTTTTCTAGTAGGTGTAGTTTGGGGCCTCCACTTGACAAGTGGGAAGACATTCTTCTCGACAATGTCGTTCTCGTTTGGCCAACGTAGCAGTCGAGAGGCGTACAGTCCTCAAGGGGGCAGGAAAATTTATATACTACGTTGGTACAAGCGGGACCTTCGGGGCGAGGAGAAGTGTTGTTTCTAATTAAAAGTGTAGCTGTTTTTTGGTTGCGGTAATATATAGAGAGACGAACTTTGTCATTCTCACTTTTGGGTGTTATGTTTCGATGAATAATCCTATTCAGAACCTTCGTATCTTCCTTGTAAGCTGTGGACATTTGGGCACGGTAAACAAGGTAAAAATCTCACCTTCGCCTGCTACTGGGGTGGGAGGCCCGTGGTACCATTTGTTGATGACACTTTTTAAGACACGCTGGCAGTCTTGATTGGAATGTCCATTATTAACTAGGACTTGAGTGGCCCTGTTTATTTCTGCTTGAGTGGAGGTCCAGCGTGAGCAGTGGGTGAGTGCCCTCCTAAAGAAGGCACTAATGGTACTGTCTTTATAACGTTGGGGACACTCACTGTTCCCATTAAGACAGAGACCAGGGTTGGTGGGCTTAACATATACGGAAGTGGAGAAGTTGTCGCCCTCTTGTTGGAGCAATACATCAAGGAATGGGAGAGAGCCATTAACGTCTTCTTCAGTAGTGAATTTTAATCCTGATGTTTCTTCCAGCAGGTTACGGAGTGACTCTCTTTCTTTAGTTGACGAAGACATGATAAAAATATCGTCGACATATCTGCCATACACCATGGGTTTGTCTTGGTGTGAAAAAACTTCCCTTTCGATTGACCCCATGAAAAAAATTGCGAAAAGGACTCCTAAGGGGGAGCCCATCGCCACACCGTCAACTTGCTGGTAGAGGTTACCGCGGGGACACCGGAAGGCAGTCTCCATGGTGCAGATCTCGAGCAGGCGACGAAGGTGAATTTCAGGAATGTCTAGCTTTGGAGAAGGTCCTGTTTGGTAAATAGTGTCACAAATATAGTTGATTGTTCGTATATATATCATAGCTTATGCCAGACAGACTGCCATTCAAGTGTTCTTTGGTTAATTTTGACCAGGTCAATGTTGTCTAAATTGGTTGAAAGCGGGCACGAGCTTAGGACATGGTCAATGTCAGCTAAAGCAAATGGCCCATCCCTTTTTTGGTAGATTTTAGTATATATAAACAGAAAATTATTTTGGTTTTAACATTTTTTAATCTTTTGCTAGGTAACTTTTAGCGTGACTTTTCTCGAAAATCTAACGTACAGCTGCATTACGATTAAACAGTGAACATGGCTTTCTGACTTAATTCTTTAACAAGCAACTAAATTTTTTTCTCTGTTTCAGATTCTGAACCATTTATAAGTTGATAATAATCACAATGACTGCTGCTGTCAGGACGAGGAACCAGAAATCCAACTATCTCAGTCACTATATTGGGACTAGGAAAGAACTCCTGAAATCAGAGTTGCCTACATTGAGAGATATTTTGAGATACAGTGTTTTAATCGGGCAAACCAGCGAAAAGAACCAAAGAACTTGCACAAATAAAGACATTGCCAGTGATACCATAGCTGTCTTGGCACAGTACACTCTGGCTAACGCTCAAGTTAAAAGGTTAGTGAGAGACTGCTAGCCAGTTGGGAAAAGGCAAGTGACACCTCTCTTGGAAGAGGAAAACTTGCACTGGCCCAATAGTTCTCTGTCCTGAGTTTGGATGTGATCGTGACTGTGAGTCCGAGGCCCACACCTCCTGTATTTGTAAGCGTGAACTGGAGATTCTCGTGATCGAACTGGCATTTGTCAAAACTCAAAGAAGATTGGTAGTATAGGAGCTCTCATGATTTCTAGCCAGGATATTCCGGAGTCCAAGAGACAGAAGAGAAGAGTTGCCGGGGAAAAGAGACTTGATAAGGCCAAGTCTGAGAGAAGGAAGACCGATGATTGGAGTCAAGCTGATTCAATTTAATGACTTCCCCATGACTGATTCGAATGCTGACCAGGAGAACGATGACCTTGTCCCTAACTCAGATATTAATTATTCCAAACGCCCCAGGCATAAGATTCGAAATAGGAAAGATATCTCGAACATAGCTCTGGCCAGCATACGACACCACACTGGTCTCAGAAAAACTGCAGAGATAGCAAAAGCTGCCTGGATTGACAGTGGTTTGATAGCACCCGATGACGTTCACCTGGTGATAGATCATAAAAAAGTAAGGAGAGCTCAGGAGCTTGATAAGAGGATAAAAGAAAATTAAATAAATTATTTGTTTTTTGATGGGAGAATGGATAACACTAAAGTGTTCATGAAAGTTGGAGATTCTGCCAAGTTGTTCCCTGCTATGGTGAAGGAGGAACACTACACCTGCTGCAGTGAGCCAGGAGGGAAATATTTGTGGCATTTCACTCCAGAGAAAGATGACATCAAGAAACCAGCTGAGATAGTGGCAGATAACATTGTGAACTGCCTCAAAGAGAGGAACATAGACCAGACCCTGAAGGCCATTGGAGGGGACAGCACCAACACAAACACAGGGTGGCAAGGGGGTGGTGGTCATGCAGTGGATAGAGCGAAAGATTGGGAGGAAGCTGGTTTGGATTGTTTGTGACCTCCACGCCAACGAGTTGCCACTCAGACATCTGACCCAGGAGCTGGATGGCAAGACTGCCACTGAGTTAGAAATGAATCCGATGTTTGAAAGAATCACAGTTGGCTCTCCACTCGTTGAGCTTGCACAGGCTGTGATTGACGACCTGAGTACTGACCAGTACTATGGTTACATGATTGGCAGTCATCAGGACTGGGGTCATGCCTCATTGGCTTGCTTACCTGTAGATAGGTCCAGTCTCGCATTCTAGGTGGCCCACAACAGCTCTCAGGTTCTGCAGAATTTGGGTCGCTCATCATAAACTGAAGAGAAACCAGCTTCACAACCTGATGCCCAGTTCATCGTGGATGTCTACTTGCTAAACAGGTTTAACACCAAGGTCAAAATATCGTTCTTTGAAGATCTAAGACATGTTTTCTTCCAGCTTGAACTCCTGAGAAGTCAGCCAAGGAAGGCTGTTCAGATTGTGGAGCAGACTATAAGGAAATCATCCTGGTATGCTCATCCCGAGGCAGTTCTGCAGACAATGCTCTGCAGTAAGGATGAGGAGGAGAGAAGAGTGGCAGTCAAGAAGATCTTGAATATGTGACTTATGAGAGAATCTTGGGCATGACGAATCAGTTGGTGACTATTCCTTCAGGGTCAGGAAGATTCCTGAAATCAATCTAAATGCCAAGACCCACACTGATCTCATAGATCTGGATAACATCCAGGCTGGCGGTGAGCCTCCTTTCACCTGCAGCCTCACTAATGTTCAAGTAAGAACTTTCCTGGACAACCCCATGTATGTCCCTGTCTGGCCCTCACACACCCAGAGTATAAAGCATCGTGTGCAGCAAGTGAGCGAGGCCAGCAGTCACTTGTACAGTCAGGAGAGGAGGGAAGGCTACACCCGAGCTCAGGTGGTCATCAGGGAGATGACGAGTAGGAACAGAAGCAAGGAAGACATGTTTTCTATGGTGTGCAGCAACATAGGTTCGTAGTAGTAAAACCGGTTATTTTATCTGATTATTTTGTTTTCTAAAGGAATATTAAATGTATCAGTTGCATCACGATCATTCGTTTCACTTTCTTTTATGGATCCATTTCCATCCTATAAAATTAATCTGATTAATTTACTTTACTCTAAACTAGCTATTTAGTGGTGTTGGCATAAGGCTGGTAATACTGAGTTTTCGTAGAATTTCAAGTTAAAATTTACCTAGCAAATTTTTTTTCTTCAAAATTTAAGATATCCCATGATTCTGCACATAAAAAAAAAAAAAAAAAAAAATCGCCATCCTATGACACGCCCTAATATATATATATATATATATATATATATATATATATATATATATATATATATATATGTATGTATATATACATATATATATACATACATATTTATGCAGACAAACCACTGGGAAAATGAAAGAGATGAGGTCTCATCTCTTTCATTTTCCCAGTGGTTTGTCTGCATACTAGTATCACGCGTTCAAGTGATTTCTTCTGCATACATATTTATATATACATATATAAATGTGTGTGTATATATATATATATATACCGTGTCTATTAGAAAGTAGTAGCCTTTATCTGTATGTTTGTTTGTTTATTTGTTTGTTTGTACACGAACTACTCCTAGGGTTTTAGAGATAGACCCCCATAACCATATATATTCTGATACCCTATCAATCCAGATACTTGGATAACTATATTTCATTTCCAAAAAATATATTTAGGGTTAAGGGTTAGAGTTAGGAGGTTTATGGTGTGGGAACACGCCACTACTACAGTCTCCCTTAAGTCGCGTAGTATTTTTTGTGACTTAAGAATTAATATGAATAAACAAACCATTGTGTGTGTCCATAGATATAATTTATATTTGTGAAATTAATGTTGCCAGAAACCATGATAGCTTTTGTAAGAAAGCATGTAAATGTAAAATGATTGTATTATTTTACCAAATGTTGAAATATTGGTTATTTTCATTTAATTTTGGTGCGGGCGGAAATAGTTTATTCGCAAACTCCTAAGTTTTTGCAGATAAACCCCTATAATCATATATATCCTGAAGATAAATAAACTAGATATATTTCTTCACCTTTTAGCTGTAGACATTTATTGTCAATCCACACACACACACACACACACACACACACACACACACACACACACACACACACACACACACACACACACACACACACACACACACACACACACACATGCACATACACACGCACGCAAAAGAATGTGTACATATGATATTTGTGTTTGTGTATGCATGTATTTTCAAACTAGGGTTTCCCAGCCCTCGGGAGGGGAGGGGGCGCACACCTGGGAGGGGGAATGTTGAAAGATATATTTAATTAAAAAATATTTTGGTTAGGGTAAAGGGTTAAATTTAGGTGGTTTATGGTGAAGGAACGCGCCACTACTGTAGTTCCCCCTTAAGTCACGTATCATATTTGTATCTTTAGAATTAATATGATTAAACAAACCATTGTATGTGTTCATTAATATTATTTATATTTGTGAAATTAATGTTGCCACAAACCATGATAGCTTTTGTATGAAAAAATCATGCAAATGTAAAATGATTGTATAATTTTTTACCAAATGTTGAAATATTAGTTATTTTAATTTAATTTTAGTGCGGGCGGAAATTTATTATTTACAAACTCCTCCTAGGTTTTTACAAATAAACCCCTATAACCATATATATTTTAAGATAAATAAACTAGATACATTTCTTTACCTTTTAGCTATAGACATTTATTGTCAATCCACACACACACACACACACGCACGCAAAATATGTGTACATGATATTTGTGTATGCATGTATTTTCAAACTAGGGTTTCCCAACCTTCGGGTAGGGGGGCGCACACCTGGGAGAGGGAGTGTTTAAAGCTATATTTTATTTTTTATATATATATTTTTTCATATATATATTCATATTTCATATATATATGAGTGGTAGGGTGTGAGATAAACATCGAGAATCGTTGGAGTTTTAATACTGACGTTTTGCTCTTAACAGAACTTCTTTAGAGTGTACATACATGGACAGAAAATCAATAATTTATAACTCACATCATTTCGCGTTCCTTTCCTAACCTAACGCCCCCTTTAACTCCTGTAGAACCAACAAGCCGGACACATTAGACAGTTTAATAAAACCATCGCGATGTTTACAGTAGGGCTGGGATATTATAAATGCTGCCTCGACTATATTTCGTTCCTTCTTGTCTAATCCTCGTTTCAATATTTCTACTCCGTCCCAGTTGGGTAAGTGTCCATATTGTTCCGCATGAACCACCAGTGCATTGGATGTTCGGTGGACTCTCAGGTAAGTTTTGTGCTTGTATGTATGCTTGTGTAGGCCTCTTCCTGCCTCACCGAAGTAGCTCAGGTCACAGCCGCTGCATAGTATCTTGTATACCACGCTGTTATTAATGTTGTCTCTTCTCCGCTCACCTCTCACTATTTCACCAATCTTCGTAATGAATGAACTGACAATCTTCAGCCCTGCCCTGTGGAGTAAATATCCCAGCTCTTCTGTGTACTTGGAGTTAGGAACCACAATATAGCCACCTTTACCTCATCCTTTTTCCTTTTTATTGTTTTAAGCGCTATTTTTCTTAAGCTATGTAGTAACCCTTAAAACAGGGGGAAAAAAAGGAAAAAAGGATGAGGTAAATGAGACTAAGGAAGGTGGTTTTATTGTGGTTCCCAACTCCAAGTACACAGAAGAGCTGGGACATTTACTCCACAGAGCAGGGCTGAAGATTGCCAGTTCATTCATTACGGAGATTGGTGAAATAGTGAGAGGTAAAGGGAGAAGAGACCACATTAATAACAGCGTGGTATACAAGATACTATGCGGCGGCTGTGACCTAAGCTACTTTGGTGAGACAGGAAGAGGGCTACACAAGCGGACATACAAGCACAAAAATGACCTAAGAGCCAACCGAACATCCAACGCATTGGTGGTTCATGCGGAACAATATGGACACTTACCCAAATGGGACGGAGTAGAAATATCGCAGCGAAGATTAGACAAGAAGGAACGAAACATAGTCGAGGCAGTATTCATAATATCCCAGCCCATCGGGATGGTTTTATTAAACTGTCCAATGTGTCCGGCTTGTTGGTCCTAAGGGAGCTGAAGGGGGCGAAAAAGAGGAATGGATTAGGATAGGAGAGGAACGAGAAATGATGTGAGTTATAAATTGTTGATTGTCTGTCCATTATGTACACGCTAAAGAAGTTCTGTTAAGAGCAAAACGTCAGTATTAAAACTCCAACGATTCCCGGTGTTTATCTTACCACCCTACCACTCATTTCTGTCCTCCGTCCTTCAATATATATATATCTATATATATCTATCTATCTATATATATATATATATATATATATATATATATATGTATATATATATATATATGTGTGTGTGTATGTGTGTGTGTGTGTATACACACACACACACACACACACACACACACACACACACACACACACACACACACACACACACACACACACACACACGCACATACACACACACACACACACACACACACACACACACACACACACACACACACACACACACACACACACACACACACACACACACACACACACACACACACACACACACACACACACACGCACACACACACACACACACACACACACACACACACACACACACACACACACACACACACACACACACACACACACACACACACACGCACACACACACACACATCTTCATGATTACAAAAGCTATGTCGATAGAGAGGAAATCTCTGCAGGGTCACCCATATCGAACAGGTTTTGTACGAAAGATCAGACAAAGAGCAGCTCAAACACACAGTTGCAGGACCCACTGCTAACTGACACGTCCCTAATGGCAAACAGGGAAATTCCTCATAGATATATGGGGTACCGTCATAATGACGGCGTGGACCATTGGGCGCCCTATAGTAATAGGGCTTCACCGAATGTAATGAATAAGGTGACACCAGAGAAATATCTCACCAGAAACCAGTTGGCAAGGAGGTGAGATTACTGCCAACCCCCCTTTCATAGCCAACATGAATATGAATAGCACAATCAAAAGAAAACCGGGCGTTCCTGTTGGATCATCGTCACCTAAAGGTCCAACCGCATTGCCTCGTGTGCTTACGGGCAGTGTGCCACCGAATGTGAGTAAGCACTGTCCAAGCAGATCCAAGTCTTGGACATTAAAGAACATGAAGAAAATGAAAATCTATACTTACAACGTAAGAAGTCTCTCAGAAGACCACAGACTGGAGAGTTTAATGAAAGAACTAGACAACATCAAATGGAACATCGTAGGACTGAGCGAAGTCCGAAGAACAGAAGAAAAGCTGGTACAATTACAAGATGGTCACCACCTGTTCTACTATAGAGGTAAGGACAAAGAAAGATCTAGTGGAGTAGGATTCTTGATCAACCGAGAGGTTGCGGGTAACGTAATCAAATTCAGTAGTTTATCGGACAGGGTAGCTTGGATTGTGATTAGGCTTTGTAAAAGGTACACTCTAAAAATAGTTCAGGTCTATGCACCAACTTCACAGAGTTCAGACGAGGAAATTGAGTCCTTCTATGATGATTTAAGTCAAGTAATGGATCAAGAAAAAAGTAAGTACACTTTGGTAATAGGAGACTTTAATGCTAAAGTAGGGAAGAGGATGGGAGATGAGACGTGCATTGGGAAGTTTGGAGTAGGTGAAAGAAATGACAGAGGTGAGATGTTAGTCAATTTTGCAGAGAACTACAATATGGGGATAATGAACACTTTCTTTCAAAAGAAATGGAACAACAAAAAACGAAATAGACTTCATATTAGGAGATGAGAGCAAAAGGGTTAGCAATGTTACGGTGATAAATAAAGTCAACATAGGGAGTGACCATAGAATGGTAGGATGCACAGCTAAATTCAACTTCAGAGCCGAGAGAAATAAACTAGTTTTAAAAAGGAAAATAAGCCTTGCAAAGGTTAAGGATAATAAAAAGAAATTTCAGTTAGAAATTAAAAATAGATTCGAAGCTCTAAGAACTAACGAGGACAGCGTGGAAGTTATCAATGTGAATTTAGTGAATATCATTAAGGAATTAGCAGAGAAAGTAGGAAGTACAAAAAACATTAGAGAAAACAAATACTCCAAAACTACAAATGACCTAATTAAAAGAAGAAGGAACATGCAGATTAAAAGCAGTAGAGACGAAATAGAAAAAGTAGAACTAAACAAGCTTATCAACAAAAGGCAGAGATTAGAGAAAAGAAAGAGAAACATGGACGAAATAGAAGAAACTATTCGGAAAGATAAAATTATTAAAGTGACCGAGCGTAAACATGCTTTAGGAAGACAGCAAATGGAGAAATAATTAAATGTAGAGACAAAATGGTAAAGAGAAGAAGAATTTTACCAAGAGCTTTACTCTTCGAAGGCCGTAGTTGAGTCAGTAAATTCATGTGTAGACGTTAGTAGTGTACCAGACATTACAAAGGAAGAAGTAGAATTTGCTTTAAAAACTATGAAAAGAGGAAAAGCACCAGGGGAAGATGGTATATCAATAGATCTATTGAAAGACGCTGGTAAATTAGTTCATATTAAATTAGCTGAGTTGTACACCCAGTGCTTACGTCAAGAAAGCGTTCCGAATGCGTGGTGCAATGCTATAGTGATTTTGCTTCATAAAAAAGGAGACCAGAAGGACCTTAGTAACTATCGACCGATTAGCTTGCTATCAAACGTATATAAAGTATTCTCCAAGATCCTCACAAATAGACTGAGTCAAGTTCTAGATGGTAACCAACCGAGAGAACAGGCAGGCTTTAGAAGCGGATATTCAACTCTAGACCATTTGCAGGCGATAAACCAACTGATCGAGAAAACGACAGAATATAATATACCTCTGTGTTTAGCTTTTGTAGATTACGAGAAGGCCTTTGATTCAGTAGAACAAATAGCAATACTAAACTCGCTACGCAAACAAGGTACAAACGAACAGATCGTAAGAGTTTTAGAAAAGATTTATTCGAAAGGTACCGCTATAGTTCGACTACATAAAGACACAGAAAAGATCAAAATCGAGAAAGGAGTACGGCAAGGCGATACAATTTCACCCAAACTATTTACAGCTTGTTTAGAAGATATTTTCAGAAGGTTGAGTTGGGAAAAGAAAGGTTTGAAGATTAATGGCGAATATTTGAACCACCTAAGAATTGCAGATGACATCATTCTTATTTCAGAAAGAGCAGACGACTTGCAAGATATGCTGAGCGATCTAAACAAAGAAAGTATCAAAGTAGGTCTAAAAATGAATAAGAGTAAAACCAAAGTAATGTTCAACACGAAAGTTCAAAGTAAAGAGATTGTAATTGATGATGAGAGTCTTGAGGAAGTTGAAGAGTATAATTATTTAGGTCAGATGGTGAAGGTGACGAAAGATCATGATAATGAGATAAAAAGACGCATTACAATTGGTTGGAAAATGTTTGGTAAGTATAGTAAAATCCTGAGAGGCTCTCTACCTTTATGTATGAAACGTAAAGTTTACAACCAATGCATTCTACCAGCAATAATCTACGGATGTGAGACTTGGAAGCTGACGAGGGCGATGGAAACAAAGCTAAGGACTGCACAGAGGAGAATGGAGAGATCAATGATGGGAATAACACTGAGAGACCGAAAGAGAGCAAGTTGGGTGAGAGAGCAGACTAGAGTGAAAGATATTGTGGAGGCAGTAAAAGAGAGGAAGTGGAATTGGGCAGGTAAGTTGGTGCGAACGACTGATGAGCGATGGAGCAAGTGTGTTACTGAATGGACGCCGCGAGATAGGAGGCGTGGAAGAGGGAGACCAGACAGAAGGTGGAGAGACGAGATCGAGAGGTTTGCGGGAGTGACGTGGCAGAGGGTGGCACGGTCGTGTGAATCATGGAATGCTATGAAGGAGGCCTTTGTTCAGCAGTGGACTCAGGATGGCTGATTTGATTTGATTTGATATATACGTATATATATATATATAAATATATATATATATATATATATATATATGTATATATACACACATATATATGATACATACATACATACATACATACATACATACATACATACATACATACAAATATATATATCACTGGGATGAAATGTAGCAGCACGTTTGTGAAACGCACGAAGAACTCATAGTCAGAATTAAAAAAAAAAAAAAAAGTTAAACTTCTACATTTCGGTTAATAGCTTTAGCCTTCTTCAGGAAAGTGCAAGATACAAGAGTTGTTTGAGACTTAAATACTGTTAAAATGAAAGAGGAGTAGGAACATGGATAGATGACGGGCAACATTCCGTCACTCAGGGTGGGGTCAGAAGGAAGAAGGGTTCGAGGGCAGAAAAGGTAGAGGTGTGAGGTCAGAGTGGGGAGGAGTGCGGGGTCGGAAGGAGGGGGGAAGCGAAGTCAGGAGGGTGAACATTCTTAACCAAACGACTCGCAGCTAGACGTGAGATTATGTCTGGAGACCATTGTCCATTGTGATGTTAAATTCGGATTCGGATATTTTTCAATTAAGGTGGATTCAACTATTTTCCTCCTGAAATCGCAATTAGACTTAAACACTAATTTAACCTTATCCCAATCAAAATAATTTTTTTTTTTTTTTTTTTTTTTTTTTTTTTTGCTGACATGTTGGGACACAGCCGATCTTTCTTGGGCATATCTAATGGATCTTTTGTGTTCGGATAATCTGGTGTTCAGGTCCCTGCCGGTCTGACCAAGGTACACTAGATCACAATCCAGACAGGGTAAGCTATAAACTCCCGGAGCCTCGGCTCCCCTTAATCTTTGGTGGACATTCACAATTTGTTTATGTACGGTGTTGGGGTAATGATAGGCAAGTGTAAGGCGGTTCTTGGGGATTAGATTAATAGAAGGACTGGTGGAGTGACAACAAGGTATTTCTAAAATGTCTTTGTTAAGAGGGTTGTGTGGTGGGGGCTGAAATTTTATAATAGTTGGCTCTAGCCTTACTGAGGGCTTGATCCAGGAACCAGGACGGATATGCCAACTTCATTAACTGACTTTTGATTAAGTCAATCTCCTGGTCCAAGAATTGAGGACTACAAATCCTAAAAGCTCTTAGAAAAAGACCGGAGGCAACACTCTTCTTGACTTTGTCGGGGTGGTTACTAAAAAAGTGGAGGTAACTACCTGAATGGGTGAGTTTTCTGTAAATTGTGAAAGATAAATTACCATCAGTCCTTCTGATTCAAATGTCTAAGAATAGGATCTGGTGACCTAATTCCCATTCGGCTTTGGATTTAATGTTAGAGGACAATTTGTTCAACTTGTCCAGGAATACTTTAAACACACCCCATCTGTCATCCCACGTTGAGAAAACGTCATCGACATAACGGTACCAAATCATCTCAGGCGGTTTGACAATGGGTAAAAAAGTACACTCAAAGTACTCCATGTACAATTTGGCCAAAACAGGAGATAAACTAGAACCCATAGGGCAACCGAATTTCTGTCTAAAGAATTAGTCCTGGAAAGAAAAGACGTTTGAAAAAGCACAAGCGTGGACCAAATTTTGTTGACCGGAAGTGGGAAATTGTCCTGAAATGGTCACAGTCTGGATTCTAAAAATATAAGAAAATCCTCAACATTGACGTTACTGAAGAGAGATGTTATATCAAGACTTAGTAACTTGGCGTCCTGTATTTTGACATTACTGATTTTGGAAATGAAATCAATGGAGTTTTTAATGTGAGAGTTGGAAAATTGGCCAACAAAAGATGACAGAAAATCTGAGAGTCATTTGGAAAGTTTACTAGAACATGAACCTCGTTTAGAAATGATAGGTATGAATGATATGCCTGATTTATAAACCTTCGGAAGACCATGAAAATAGGGGAACTTGGGATTTGTGACCTTCAAATTATTTATACAATCATCCACTGAAATCTTACAGACCTGTTTATTAAATTCAGCGGCTGCGGTCTTGATTTTTTTTCGTAGGTTTCCGAGTCATTTAACAAATCATATTTTTTTTTAACACAATCCAAAAGTTCTAAAACAGTAACTTTACCTCCTTTATCTGGCTTTGTTACAATGATGTTATCTAACTTTTTCACAGCTGACAACGAATCCCGATATCTTTTCGGGATGCGTTGTCAATATATATATATATATATATATATATATATATATATATATATATATATATACACATATATATATCACTGGGACAGTTTGTAGTTGCACATTTGTATTACTGTGGGTTCTTCGTGCGTATATACATACACACACACACACACACACACACACACACACATATATATATATATATATATAAATATATATATAAATATATATATAAATATGAATATATATATATATATATATATATATATATATATACATATATATATATTTATATTTATATGTATATATACAGTATATATATATATACCTCCTTTACTAGTCTTTCTTCACTCATTCTTTCCATGTGTCCAAACCATCCTAATATTCTTTCATCAACCCTATCTCCCAACTCCCTTTCCACCCCTGTTCTCCTCCTCACCTCCTCATTTCTCACTCTATCTAGCCTAGTAACCCCCATCATACTTCTCAGACACTTCATCTCAAACACATTCAAGCTCCTTCTCTCTTCCTCTCTTATGTTCCCTGTTTCTGCTCCATACAGTGCTGTTGGCACAATCACTCCTTCATACAGTCTCCTCTTAGCATCCATTCCCAAATTTCTATTCCTCATTACACTTTTTAATCCACCAAGGCATTTACTTGCTTCTCTCAATCTACATTCTACCTCCACCTTTACTCCACCTTTTCCTGCCACATTTGCACCCAAGTATCTAAAACTATCCACTTCCTCCAGTTGCTCTCCCTTAATGCTCACTTCCAAGATACTGCCACTTTCACCCCTTGTACATCTCATCATCTTACTTTTACCCACATTTATCTTCAGCTTTCTTCTATCACACACTCTCCCAAACTCTGTCACCAACTTCCTCAATCCCTCCTCCGATCCTGCCACAAGCGCAGTGTCGTCTGCAAACAACAGCTGTCTCACCTCCCACTTTTTTCCATTTTCTTTAACCATCTCCAATCCCTGACCCACTACCCTTGCATTTACCTCTCGCACTACCCCATCCATGTATAAGTTGAGCAGCCAGGGTGACATAACGCATCTTTGACGAAGTCCCACCTTTACCTCGAACCACTCACTCTCTCCATTTCTAATCCTGACACAAGCTCTACTACTCTCATAAAAACTCTTCACAGCTCTCAGAAGCTTTCCTTCTACCCCGTATATCCGCATAACCTCCCACAGTGTCTTTCTGTCTACCCTGTCGTAAGCCTTTTCCAGATCCATAAAGGCCCAAAAAACATCCTTCCCCTTTCCTATAGCTTTCTCACATATCTGTCTTACCACAAAGATCTGATCTACACAACCTCTACCTGTCCTAAATCCACACTGTTCCTCACCAATTACTCCCTCTGTTCTTCTCCTAATCCTCTCAATTAAGATCCTCCCATAAGCCTTCCCAACTACACTTAACAAGCTAATCCCTCTGAAACTACTACATTCACACTTGTCCCCCTTTCCCTTGTAAAGTGGAACTATACAAGCACTCCTCCAGTCCTCCGGCACTCTACCTTCTCTTCAACAAACATTAAATAACCTCACCAACCAGTCCACCATCACTGTACCTCCTTTTTTAAGACATTCTGCATGACATCCATCCAGACCAGGTGCCTTACCTGCTTTCATCATCTTAACAACTGCCTTCACTTCATCCTTCCTTATTTCTCCTCCATTCTCCTCACTCATCACTCTCATTTTCTTCGCACTTCCCACTGCAGCTATCTTTCCCTCCCTATCCTCCTTCACATTTAGCAACAACCTAAAATATTCTGCCCATCTTCCCCTTACTGCCTTCTCTTCCATTATCATCTCACCATCTGCACCTTTTACCTTTTCTTCTCTACTTGATTCGCCTCCTCTTCCTCTCTTAATTTCTTTCCAAAACATCTTTTTATTCCTTTCAAAATTTTCTGTCATACTCTTACCCCATTTTACATCTGCTCTCCTCTTTGCCTCCTTTACCTTTTTCTTTACTTCTCTTTTCTTTTCTTTGTACCTCTCATATGACTCCCTCGTCCTATTTTGTAACCAATCTGTGTAAGCTCGCTTCTTCTCTTCTACAACCTTCTTTGTTTCCTCATCCCACCATTCACTACCCTTCCTTCTATTTCCTCCTGTCCTTCTTTTTCCACACACCATCTTTGCACACTTTGTGACTCCCTCCTTGAACCATCCCAATTCCTCCTCCACACCTAGCTCTACTCTATCCTTCACTCCCTCCCACTCCTCCTTCAGCATCTTCTTGTACTCCTTTTCCTCTTCATTTAAAGAGTTCACTCTAAGAACCTCCCTACCTTTTGTCCCTTTCCTCTTTCTCCATCTATCCTCCACTTTCAACTTACCTTCCACAAGAAAATGATCTGATATTCCCCCACCCTCTCCCCTTAGCACATGTACATCCTTAACTCTTCCTATCATAATCCTATTTACCACTACATAGTCCATTAAAGCTCTATCTACCACCCTTCCCTCCACCACCCTCTCCCATGTGTACTTATGCTTGACTTTCTTCCGAAACACTGTATTTGCTATCATCAACTCTTTTTCTAGACACATTTCCACCATCAACTCTCCACTACGATTCTTTCCTGGAACTCCACATTTACCAACCACTCCATCAATTGGATCCTTTCCTACCCTAGCATTAAAGTCTCCCAGTACTATTACATTTACACTTCTCCCTAAACCCTCTATGCACTCATTTAAATCTATCCAAAAGGCCTCCCTTTCTTCTACACTCTTCTCACTGCCAGGCCCATATGCACTTACAAAGACCCACATCTCCTTCCCCAGTTTCACCTTCATCCACATTATCCTTGAGGAAACCTCCTTCCACTCCACTACACGTTTACCTATATCTTCAATTACTAGTATAGCCACCCCTTCCCTCCCTCGACCTCTCTTCACTCCTGATAACTAGTAAAGGAGGTATGGAAGGCAGATGTGGAGGGAGTGAACATGAGGGGACGTCCTAGGATGAGATGGATGGATGGGGTAAGGGGGGCTTTGGGGAAGAGGGGAATGTCTGTTGAGGAAGGACGGGAGAGGACAGAAGACAGGGGTGAATGGAGAATGGTTGTATATGGAAGATGTTGTGATGCATGAGGTGGAATGGACGGGGGGATGGGGGGTGAGGTAGTGTGTGTGAGCAGAATTTTGACGCAGCCCGAAGGGTTTTCTCCCCGTCCTCTCCTTTATATGGGGGGATGGAGAGGGGGGGTCGCCGATTTTAATGAAGCGGCCTTGCTGTGGATGTGCTGTGTCTTGCGACACTGCTTCTGACCCAGGGCAGTGGACAAGGTGCAGGGATGACCCGTCATCTAGGAGGTGCTAAGATGGGAAGGAGGGTGGAGGGGTGTGGAGTGTTTTCAGGGATGGAATGGGTGGGAATGATTTTATGCCTTTTCCTTTTTTGCTACCTCCCTAGTAAGGGGGAAAAAGCCTTGGTATATGTATGTATGTATGTATGTATATATATATATATATACATATATATATATGTATATATATATATATATATATATATATATATATATATCACTGTGGGTTCTTCGTATATATATATATATATATATATATATATATATATATATATGTGTGTGTGTGTGTGTATACATGTATATACAGTATATATATATGTATATATATATCACTGTGGGTTCTTCGTGTATATATATATGTATGTATATATATATATATATATATATATATATATATATATATATATATATATATATATATCATTGGGACAGTTTGTAGCAGCACATTTGTACTGCTGTGGGTTCTTTGTACATATATATATATATATATATTTATATATATATATATGTGTGTGTGTATAAATATATATATATATATATGTATATATATACATATATATATACATATATATATATATATACATATACATATATACATATATATATATACATACATATACATATACATATATACATATATATATACATACATATACATATATATATATATATATATATATATATATGTATATATATATATGTCTAAACAGAAATGTAGTAGCACATTTGTAAATGACACACAGGAAACCCACAGTCGGAGAAAATAAACACCGAATATAGAAGAATCCTATATTTCGGCTATCAACTGTAGTCCTCTTCAGGAAAGTACATAAGACAGAGTACAGAGGGGACTTATAAGCTACAGAGAAGAGAAGGGATGTGGACAGATTACCTCACTCAGGCGCGGGGCAAACTGGGGTGGCGGAGGAGGGAGGGGGTGAGGAGAGGGGGGGGTTGTAAAGTCCGTACCAGTGTGCTAACTGCTGCGCGTGAAATGATATCAGGAGTCCACTGCCCTTTAGAAATATTAATATTAGGGCATTCCTCAATTAATGCTGATTCGACTATTTTCCTCCTGAAACCGCAGTGGGACTTGAACACTAATCTGGCCTTACCCCAGTCGAAAGAATGATTCTTATTTTTTACATGAAGAAATACAGCCGAATTTTCTTGCCCATACCTAATTGACCTTTTATGTTCTGCCAATCTAGTGTTCAAGTCTCTCCCGGTTTGACCCAAGTAAACCAAATCACAGTCTTTGCAGGGCAAACAATAAACACCAGGTGACTCAACTTCCTTCGGTTTTTGTTGAACGTTCACAATTTGCTTACGCACGGTGTTAGGATAGTGATAGGCAATAGTGAGACGTTCATGAGGAAACAACTTAGTAGAAGAACTGATGGTATTATTGAATGGAATTTTTAAAATGTCCTTAAAGGAGCGGTGAAACCTGAGGGGACGGAAGTTTTAAAATGGTTGGCCCTAGCCTTACTGAGGGCTTGGTCCAGAAACCAAGGTGGATAAGCCAACTTCTCAAGTTGACATTTGATCCCCTCAATCTCATGGTCCAGAAATTGAGGACTGCAAATCCTGAAAGCCCTCAAGAAAAGGCCAGAGGCAACACTTTTCTTAACATTGTCAGGGTGATTGCTAAAAAAGTGAAGGTAACTCCCTGAGTGGGTGGGCTTACGGTACACTGAAAAGAATAAATTATCATCAGTTCTTCTTATCAAAATACCCAAGAAAGGGATTTGGTGTCCTTCTTCCCATTGAACTTTAAATTTAAGATTCGGGGTCAATTGGTTCAATTTATCATGGAACACTTCAAATGGGCCCCAACTGTCATCCCACGCCGAAAAGATATCCAAACTGCAACCGTTTCAAGACTTTTTCCCCCTCCCTGTCAACAAAATTCTTGCTTTAGTTCGCCTGTGTGTTTCTTCAAATGTTTTCTCCTTTCAAGACCAATTCTTCCGTCAAAAATTCGGTTGCAGTATGGGTTCCAATTTGTCTCCTGTTTTGGCCAATTTATACATGGAGTATTTTGAGTGTACCCTTTTGCCCAGCATCAAACCGCCCGAAATGATTTGGCTCAGGTACGTAGACGATATCTTTTCGGCGTGGGATGACAGTTGGGGCCCATTTGAAGTGTTCCATGATAAATTGAACCAATTGACCCCGAATCTTAAATTTAAAGTTGAATGGGAAGAAGGACACCAAATCCCTTTCTTGGATATTTTGTTAAGAAGAACTGATGATAATTTATTCTTTACAGTGTACCGTAAGCCCACCCATTCAGGCAGTTATCTCCACTATTTTAGCAATCACCCTGACAATGTTAAGAAAAGTGTTGCCTCTGGCCTTTTCTTGAGGGCTTTCAGGATTTGCAGTCCTCATCTTCTGGACCATGAGATTGAGGTGATCAAATGTCAACTTGAGAAGTTGGCTTATCCACCTTGGTTTCTGAATCAAGCCCTCAGTAAGGCTAGGGCCAACCATTTTAAAACTTCCGTCCCCTCAAGTGTTCACCGCTCCTTTAAGGACATTTTAAAAATTCCATTTAATAATACCATCAGTTCTTCTACTAAGTTGTTTCCTCATGAACGTCTCACTATCGCCTATCACTATCCTAACACCGTGCGTAAGCAAATTGTGAACGTTCAACAAAAACCGAAGGAAGTTGAGTCACCTGGTGTTTATTGTTTGCCCTGCAAAGATTGTGATTTGGTTTACTTGGGTCAAACCGGGAGAGACCTGAACACTAGATTGGCAGAACATAAAAGGTCAATTAGGTATGGGCAAGAAAATTCGGCTGTATTTCTTCATGTAAAAAATAAGAATCATTCTTTCGACTGGGGTAAGGCCAGATTAGTGTTCAAGTCCCACTGCGGTTTCAGGAGGAAAATAGTCGAATCAGCATTAATTGAGGAATGCCCTAATATTAATATTTCTAAAGGGCAGTGGACACCTGACATTATCTCACGCGCAGCAGTAGCCAAGTTGATGCGGACACTACATCCTCCCCTCTCCTCACCTCCTCCCTCCTCCGCCACCCCAGTTTGCCCCGCACCTGAGTGAGGTCAACTGTCCACATCTCTTCTTACTGTAGTTTATAAGTCCCCTCTGTTCTCTATCTTATGTACTTTCCTGAAGAGGGCTACAGTTGATAGCCGAAATATAGGATTTTTCTTTATTCGAAGTTTATTCTTTCTCCGACTGTGGGTTCCTGTGTGTAATATATATATATATATATATATATATATATATATATGTATATATATATATATATGTATATGTATATATGTAATATATATATATATATATATATATATGG
>NC_134818.1:34755088-34757588 GCF_046742065.1 Oratosquilla oratoria
TATCAAAACCTGTTTCAACATGGAGACCATTAAGACTAAATTTGAGGTTTAAAAGATATATTTAGACGGACACATGTACACCAGAAAAGATGAATCAAATTGACTTGACCAGGTGACTTGGTGTTGCGTTAGACGTGATCCTCGTGTGCGATGTCCCGCTCTAATGCATACTATGAAAGAAATACAAATCCATAAATCATCAAAGAGTACAGTCATCCCCCAGATGCTGATGCAGTTGATGTTGCCTACAGCTAACAATAAAGTCAAAGCTAGAACGTCATCGGCTAAAACTTGCAAACGTGTGTTGCGATAGTCAAGAGCCAAACACCAGTCTGCAGACCCAGGCACACTCCAGGATCTCATCATCAACAGCTTCGCACTGGACTGGGGGTGAGAACCCAGAGGCCTACCTTCTGTTTGAACATGGAGTGATGCAGAAGAACGATTAGTGATCTTTGCAACAGAGAAACATCTTGATACACTGGTCACATCCTAGAGCTGGTGTATGGATAGTATCTTTGGCATGGTGCCTCACATCGTCATGCAGTGTCTCGAACCTATGTCTCTCTCTTGGGAAAAAAAAAAAGAAGCCAGCTATGAAACCATGGAAGAGCGTGGTTGTGATCTAGAGACCATCATCGTACACTTTAGATTTGCGTTTGAGCGCGCAATACATGTAGTGCATGGACAAGACCTCTCAATTCCGTACTGCTTCTACCACCTAACACAGTCAACTTGGCGAAAGATTCAGGACCTCGGCCTCGTAAACATCTACCAGCATAATGATGTATTCAGAATATTCTGTGGTCAACTAGATGCTTTGGCGCTCTTACCACCTGATGAAGTGACAGAAGGTGTGCAGCACTTGAAGGACACTTCCAGAAGCAGCTGAACCCCTTCTGGCACACTTCCACTAGGTCTATTTCTCTGGCAAATCACGGCCACCCGGATTTCGTCGAATCCCACCATTGTTCCCGCCCAACATCTGGAACATGCACCAAGTGACACTTGACGGAGATCAGCGCACCAACAATGTTTCAGAAGGCTGGCCACAAACATCCATCTGTTTGGAAAATTATTGAGTGTCTGCAGGCCGAGGTTTATTACTTCAGATAGGCCGTGGTATACACCCAAAGAAACGAACAAAGAAGGTGTAATATGAATTCCAACAGCGACTACATAATCTATGCTACGATAGAGTTACCGGCCAGGAAAACATCGCAGAATTTCTTAGAAGTGTCAGCCTAAACCTAAGAGCAGGACAACCATATATGCAGATAAATGTATATTTCCATTCTACAGTGTCATAATTATCATAGATAAATGTTTAATTTCATTCAACATTGTCATCTTTTTCATCGTATGAATAAATAAATTAATATCACGAGATTTGTTTTGTTCAGCGGATGCACAAAAAATAAAATAAAAACTTGGCCGAAACATGCTACTTAGGAGAAGTCTGAAGCCGAAACATCCACAGCCAAAAGGTTCAGACCGAAATACCCTAGGCCGAAACGTCCTACATTCTACACATACATTCACACACACACACACACACACACACACACACACACACACACACACACACACACACACACACACACACACACACACACACACACACACACACACACACACACACACACACACACACACACACACGTCAGACTTCACCGGGGTCAGACGTGTCGGCTGGCGCCTGTGCCTGCCAAGGGTCAGTGTGTTGACCCTCTCCCCCCTGTAGTTACTTTTAAGATCAGTGTGTGATGTTGTTCAAACGTTGCTTCAAGTGAACGGATAATTTGGTCTATAGTGACGCTCCTCACTGAGTGGCTATTTTAGTGTACGACCTGTTAGTTAAGATGGCTTCTTCTACCCGTCTACACTACAGTGCAGGCAAATTGTTTCAATTAAGATCAGGGTGTGGTTACCCTCCTTCACCTGTGATTAAACACCTCAAAGAACTTAGCCTATTTCGTAACCGTGGACGCAGAGCGGGACGCAACCTTCATAGAAACATTAAGATAGTTAGAACGAGGAGAGTGAAAAAAGTGTTCACGCCGAAGCCTGTCACGGAACGCAGGATCATTGAGGTCCCAAGACTATGGTATGATTTACCTTTTTATTTTATTTTATTTATTTATTTATTTTTTTTTTTTGTCTAACGTGACCTCTCTGTGTAACAAAGTTGATGAACTCACTACTACTGTTTTGTCACTTAATGTGGGTGTAGTTGCAGTTACAGAAGCATGGCAAATAGTGCCCGAAATTTGCCAAATTGAGAACTACATATTTCATCATAACCTCAGAAAAGAGAGGAGAGGGGGTGGGGTGGCCGTCTACTCCCTGAAAGTTTTAAATGCCTCGGAGGTACCAGTCGACAACCCTGTAGGCTTAGAAACCATATGGTTGCGGTTAACCCCACCCTCACACCCTCGCCACGCAGCCTCTATCATTCTGTGTGTAGTGTACCACCCCCCACGAGCCCCATCGGCCGACG
>NC_134818.1:34777588-34780088 GCF_046742065.1 Oratosquilla oratoria
TCAAATGTTAATTTGATTTCAGTGCCGATTAATACTCAAGTCAATTTTTGGTCTTCTAAAAAGAAAAAAAATATAGTAATATAAAAGAATAGTGCTACGTGTGTGTTATATTATAATTATCACAAGAGTATTACCGTCATTTCCTGACTTAATGTTCTTAATAAACAGACTCTATTGAACAAAAGTTGACCTGCACATCACATTGCAACGGAAAATGTTTCATTTAAGTCAAATGCGACCATAATTGAAAAAAAAAAAAAAAAAGCCATAAGGCAAGGTTTGGCTGTTTCTGGACCCGTGGAAATACGCCAGCCAATGCTTTTGGCTACAAATACACCATGCGTTGGCGACGTCCTCCATTCATTGACTCGACTAAGTGGATAAGATATTCTATCAGTTTATTTTCTTTGGTAGTAAGGTCAAGTTAGGTTAGGTAAGGTTAATTTCTCAGGTTAATTTCTCAATTTAGGTTAAGTGGGGTTAATTCCTCAAGTTAGGTTAGGTTGTTAGGTTTATGTCTCAAGTTAAGTTAGGTTGTGTATTTCATAGTTTTCTTGATGCGTAAAAATACAACACATATAAGTGGGGAAGGAGATGGTCGCACTTAAATGGCGTAGTATTGCGATGGATTCTCTGCCATTACCCGCCGAACGTGGCGTATTATTCACAATGTAGCGGCGACAACCAACTTTCAATTTTCCATAGTTATCATCATTTTTACTGTTATCTTTTTTATTCATTTATTTGTTTAACAAAATCTATAGAATGTAACAAACAAGATATATATATATATATATATATATATATATATATATATATATATATATATATATATATATATATATATATATATATATATATATATATATATATATATATGTATGGGATTCTGATTTACTCTGGGTGGGTTAGTCCATTTGTCCTTATTGGGCAGACAGGTTTCGAACTACTTGGGGCCTTTATTGGGGGTTGGGAGGGGGGCGGGGCGGGGTGGGGATGCGCTAGGCTTTCTCCGCCCCACCCCCTATAGACGGGGTAAAGCCTATTGGTGGGGTTGGGGGATTCAGAAATCTGACGAGGTTACAAAGGAAACTCCAGTCTAAATAGGAATTACGGTGTATACGTGTGTGTCCGTGTGTCTGTGTGTGCGTGTGTACGTGTATGTTTGTATTTACCTAGTATCTTACGGGAATTGGAGCTACGCTCGTAGGGTACCGTCTCTGTATCTCGCAGTGTCTAAATTGCTCTTAAATTCGTGTATGTTTTTTTTGCACACACTATTGTTTCGTTTAGTTTGTTCCATACAAACACCACTCTGTGGGAAAGCTGTTCTTTTTCAGGTCTCTTCTATAACTGTCCTTTTTGAGCTTCCTTCCATGTCCTCTTGTATTTCTCTTATCCCAATTTAGTAAGTCTTCTCTATCAAGGACCTCCATACCTTTCTTGATTCTATAGACAGTCAACAAGTCGCCTCTTTCTCTTCTTTATTCCAGAGTGCGTAATTCTAGTTTTGACAATCTCTCTTCATATGACAGTTTTGAAAGTGCTGGGGCCATCTTCGTAGTTGCTCTCTGGATTCTTTCAATTTTACACACACACACACACACACACACACACACACACACACACACACACACACACACACACACACACACACACACACACACACACACACACACACACACACACACACACACACACACACACACACACACACACACACACACACATACACACACACACACACACACACATACACACACACACACACACACACACACACACACACACACACACACACACACACACACACACACATATATATATATATATATATACATATATATATATATATATATATATATATATATATATATATATATATATATATGTATATATATATATATTTGGTACTGGGTGACCATGGTGTCACTGCGTACTCCAGTCTTGGCCTCATCAGTGTGACTGGTATTTTCTTCACCACTTCTTCGTCCAAGTAAGTAAAATTCACCTTTATTGATTTTAGCAAGTTTTAGGTTTCTCCGACAATTTTGTTTATCTTTTTATCAAAGTACATGTCCTTTGTGATGATTACTCCCAGATCTTTTTCAGATTCCACTTTCTTTACTTCCTTTGCGCCGATTTTATATTGTCCTGATATTTTTTTTTACTTTTTCCAAATTCCATTATGCTAAATTTATTAATGTTGAAGTCCATGTCCCACTTCTGATACCATACACAAACCCTGTTCAGATCTTTCTGTAGTGACTCACAATCCGTTTCAGTACTCACTTTCTTCAACAGTTTAGCGTCATCTGCAAAGAAGCTCATTTAACATTCCACACCCTCATCAATGTCATTCACATGAATAGCAAACATTATTAGAGCCACTACTGATCCCTGTGGAACTCCACTAATCACCTCTTCCCAAGTAGAACTCTTATCTACTCTCACTCTCATTTCTTTTCTATGCAAGAAATCCTCCGTCCATTTCAGCAGT
>NC_134818.1:34792588-34800088 GCF_046742065.1 Oratosquilla oratoria
TATATATACATATATATATATGTATATATATATATGTATGTGTGTGTGTGTATATGTTTGTGTATGTGTGTGTATATATGTAGATATATATACATAGATGCATATATATATATATATATATATATATATATATATATATATATATATATATATGTGTGTGTGTGTGGTCTGTATATATGTAGATATATATATATGTATATACATATATATGTATATATATGTATATATATATATATATATATATATATATATATGTGTGTGTGTGTGTGTGTGTGTGTGTGTGTGTGTGTGTGTATATATATATATGTATATGTATATATATATATATATATATATATGTATATATATATATATATATATATATATATATATATATATACCAAGGCTTTTTCTCCCTTACAAGGGAGGTAGCCAAATTCCCAACCACTCCATCAATTGGATCATTTCCTACCCTAGCACTAAGGTCTCCCAGTACTATTACATTGATATTTCTCCCTAAATCCTCTATGCACTCATTTAAATCTATCCAAAAAGCCTCCCTTTCTTCTACGCTCTTCTCACTGGCAGGCCCATATGCACTTACAAAGACCCACATCTCCTTTCCCAGTTTCACCTTCATCCACATTATCCTTGAGGAAACCTCCTTCCACTCTACTACACGTTTACCTATCTCTTCACTTACTAGTATAGCCACACCTTCCCTCCCTCGCCCTCTCTTCACTCCTGATAACCTCCCACTTACACTCCCAAACTTACACCACTCGCCCTTCCCTTTCAGCTTAGTTTCACTCAAAGCCAACACATCCATCTTTCTTCTCACAAACATACTACCTATCTCTTCCCTTTTACTCTCATCTGTACCACATCCACGCACATTAAAAGACCCAAACCTCAGGGTGCTGTTCCGAAAACTCCCAGACCCTCTTATGCCTTTGCTTTTTCTTATAGGAATGTCACCTGTGGGGCTACAAGGAGAAGGATGCCTAGTCCCAATCCCCTTCCCTTTCTTCTCGCCTCCTACGATCCAAGTGGAAATACTTGGTGGCAGTATTCTTTTCCCCCACCACAGGGAAGGTAGGCAAAAAAGGAAATGAATATTCAGAGAAATTGTACAGGACAGTAACAAGGGGTTGGGGGACAGCATAACGGAGGGACAGTCGTAGTATAAAAGTGTCATCATTTCTCTATGAACAGAGTTTTCCTCTATCATAGCCAAAGTGATGTGTGGCTCTGGTCCGTAGGGGCGCCCCATATAGACCCTAAAGTATCAACTGCATGCCACTTTGCCACAGTAACATGCAGCCAATACCCCAGACGGGGTGTGTGTATATATATATATATATATATATGTGAATATACGTATATATATATGTGTATGTGTATGTTTGTGTGTCTGTTTGTGTGTGTGTGATTCACCATGGTCTTGGATCATACGTTGGACTCGTGATCGACAGCTATTTCTCTTCCGTAAAAGAGTTTAGAGCTCATATATGACACGCACACACACACACAACTCTCTGCCCACGAGAAATGGGGTAACGACTCGCAGTGGAGCGATACTGAAATTATTTCAGCACTGGGCAGGATTCGAACCCGGATACCGTAGTGGCAGCCAGGAACTCCACCACTGCGCCACGTGTCGCGCGCGCGCGCGCGGGCGCGCGTGTGTGTGTGTGTGCGTGCGTGTGTGTATAATGAAATTAGATAAATGAATAAAACAAAATCAAATATGTGAAGTGTGTCAAAGCACTGCCAGAGGTTGATTCCTGGACTGTGACATAGCACAAAAGAAAAAGGTAACGACTTGAGTGGCAGCTAAGCGCTTCCTGACATGCGCACAGAATTTATTTATTCATTTGTTTGATCACTTTAATGTGGGAGTTCCCCTACCCCTGTTGTCATGACGCAGATATTCTACTTTGAGTGCCGGCAGGCGATTTTAACCTTGTTCTGACTTTGGTCACGTTCTGAACATCTGGGGGAGTCCCCCAGTTCCCCCTTACCCCATGCCTAATTTACCCTCAAGTACCCTTTCCCCCACTCCTCCCTTCGCGCCCCCCCACACTTCCCATCAATGTCACTTTATCTTCCATTCAATTCCTGACCCTCTTCTCTCTCCCCCCACCCCTTCCCTACCTCTACCTTCCCCCATCCTATTCCTTTCCACATCATCTTTCCTTCTCTTCCTTTCCTCCCCCCCTTTTCCATCCCTTTCCCTTCCTTTCCTTTCCCTACCCTTCCTTCTCATTTCCCTCCCATCATTTTCCTCCTTCTTTTTCTCCTGTTACCATTCTCCTCATATTTTTTGTCCCCCCCTTTCCTTCCCTCCTTTACCCTTCGCTTCTCTTCCCTCCTTTACCCTCCCCTTCCTTTCCTCCTCTCCTCTTCTTTATTTCTTTCTTTCCTTTGCTTCCTCCTCCCTCTTCCTTATCTCTTTATTTTCACTCCCCTTACACTTCCCCTTCTCCTCCACACATCTCCCCTCCCCTCTCCTTCCTTCTTTCCCTCCCCTCCCCATCCTCAACCCTTCTCTTCTCCCTCCTTTCCTCTCTCCTCCCCTGTCTCCCCTCTCTTCACCTCCCTACCCATCGTTCACACTCAATCATTTGCACCCCTCTTCTGTATACTATCCCCCCTCTCCCCCCGTAGAGAAACCACACACTCCCTTCTCCCCTTTTTCTCCATTTTCTTCCTCCTATTCTCCCCCTAATCTCATTCCCCTGTTATTCCTATATTCACCCTCTCCTTTTTTATTCTCCCTTTCCCTCCCTTTCCCTCCCTTTCCCTCCTTTCTCCCTCTCTCCTTTCCTCCTCCACCTTTCCCTCCCTTCTTCTCTAGTACCTCCCTTCTACCTCCCTTTTACCCCTTCCCTCCTTTCTCCCCCTTCACTTCTCCCCCTTTCCCTCCCTTCTCCCTCTTTCCCACCTCTCCTCCTCCTCCTCCTCTTCCTAACTTTTCCCTTTTCCCTCCCTTCTCCCCTTTTACCCCTTTTCCCTACCTTTATCTTCCTTTCCTTCCTTTATCCCCAATTCCCTCTGTTCATCTCCCTTTCCCTCCCTCCTCCTTCCATTCCCTCAATAATCCCCCCCCCCATGACTACCCTGCCTACTTCCCCCACAAATCCTTTATCTTCTCCCCGCAGACCAGAACTCCTATCTTCCTTCCTTCCTTCCTTCCTTCCCTCCTTCCTTCCTTCCTTCCTTGCCAGTCGGCACTCTTTCTTTCATTCCTCGCTCGCTGCCCTCGGACCATTCCATTCATCTCCGTGGCGTGCCCCACCTCCCCCTCCCTCTCCCCCTTCCGTACCGAGTGGTCCTTTCTCCTTCACTCCATCTGCCGCCAGATGATTTTATTCGGCTTTGGTTCACGTCTTAGGCCCTGTTTACACTTACTGCTTGAACCGCGTGGGAAAATGTGCGGTTGAGTTTGAACGCTGCCGCGGTTAAAACCGCTACTGTGTTAGGCGATTTTATTCACTTGGGGAAACACTCCCCCCATCCTCAGGAAAATAGTTAACCTCTTTTCCCCCCTCTCTCTCTCCCTCTCTTCCCCATCCCTCCCCCTTCTCCCCCCCTCCCCCTTTCCGTTCCCTAATCCGGGATTCTCGCGCTGTCCCTGAGGGACTCCACTCCTCTCTCGCTCGCTCCCCCTTTGAGTTCCATCCTTCCCCCCCTCCTCCCTGCCCAACATCCGCTCCTTCCTCTCTACTCAACATGGGAACGAGAGAGAGGGTCCCCCCCCCTTCCCTGCCGGGTGGCACTTTACCTCCTCCTCCTCCTCCTCCTTTTCCTGCCGCCGCCGCCTAGAGGCGATTTCATCCATCTCCGTGGCACCCAGTAGGGAACTAGCCAGTTGATAGGTTAAAGTGGTGGCACACCAGGCATTTCTTGTTAGCATGTTACTTGTTTTTGCTACTTCGTTTGAGTACAAACGATTTCGGTGATTATCTTCTGTTTTTTTTTTTTTCTCAAAATTCCAAATGTCAAATTACTCTTGCGTCATCGAGTGAGAAGCTGAATGACAAGCTAGTTCAACCTATACGAATGTTAGACACATTGTTGAGATGTTCTTACGTAAGTCTAGATTTTAGTAACCGAAGTCGCTTCTACTCAAAACGAGGTACTAAAGGCAAGTAGCATGCTAGCCTAGTGTTGTGCCTCCTCCTTTAGACTTCAATAATTCGTTCTAGTGTCTCCAGGCGATTTTAGTCAATTCTAGAAACCCTTCTCGTCCATAGAGGCCTTGATCTGGGCAGTCAGTCTCCTTTTTTTCTCTTCTTCCTCCCATCCTCCTTCTTCTTCTTCCTCCCCTCCTTCTTCTTCTTTCTCCTCCCCTCCTCCTTCCTCTTTCTCATCTTTCTTCTCCTTCCTCTCCTCCTCTTCTCTCGTCTCTCCTCATACCTCATCCTTCCTCTCATTCTTCTTCTTCCTCCTCCTCCTCTTCTGTACCATTTTTTTCTCCTCCCCCTCTCCACCTCCTCCTTTTCCTCCTCCTTTCTTGTGCTTTCTCTTGTAATCATCAATCTTCTTATTTGATTTGCTCTTTCACTTGCCTCTTCGCTCTCCAGCTTTAAGGAGAGACTAGTGGAGCAAGAGAATGAAGATGAGGAGGAAGAGGAGAAGGAGGTGGAGGAGGAGGAGAGGAAGAGGAGGTGGAGGAGGAAGGGGAGGAGGAGGAGAAAGGAGGAGAAGGTGGTGGAGTGTGGAGGAGGAGGAGGAGAAGGAAGGAGAAGGTGGTTGTGGAGGTGGGGAAGGGGACGAAGAAGAGGAGAAGAAAGGAGAAGCTGGTGGGGGTAGGGAGAAGGGGGAAGGAGAGGAGAAAAAGAAGAAAAGAACACGAAGAAGAAAACAAAGAAGAAGAAAAAGACTTTGACGACGATGATGACTTCTGCAGTTCCTCTTCCTCTTCCTCCCACTTCTCCTTTTCCTCCTCTTCTTCTTCTTCTTCTTCTTCCCACTGTGAGCACCTTCGACCTGTGGTCCACACTTGAATACAATCTCCTGGCGGCAGCCAGAATAAAATCCGCCAAGGCCCATCTCTGACAGATGCAATTGAAACTTTGCTGCGGTGTTCTTCTCCTCCCCAAAATTATCAAAATCAACTAGCGGCACAATTCTGTCAAGTGTTGGTGCCGCAGCAGCATTGACAGAAAGTCAGCAACCTGTCAGCTGAGTTTTAAGGTTAGTCACGTAGTGACAGGTCATCTCATTCACCAAAGGGGAACCTTCTTCCATCCTGCAGGGTTTATTACTCTTCCTCTTCCTCCTCCACCTCCTCCTCCTCCTCCTCCTTTTCTTCCTCCTCAACCTTCTTCATCTCATAATCCTCCTATTCTGCTTCCTTCTCTTCTTTCCCGGCCATCCTCACGCGCATTCTTCCTTCCACTCCTCCTCTTCCTCTTCCTCATCTCACCGGTTCTCTTCCTCTTCTTCCCCGATTCTCCTCACCTGTCTTCCTCCCTCCTCTTCCTCGCCCCTTCCTATTCATCCATCTCCTCCTTCTCCTCCCCCTCTTCCCTATTTCTCTCCACCTTCCTCCCCCACTATCCCTCCCTTCCCCGTTCCCATCACCCCCTCCTCCTCGTCCTCCTCCCCATTTCTCTACACCCGCTTTCCCCCACCACCCCCTCAACGCTTCCACTTCCCAGTCTCTCCTCACCTACCTACCTCGCCCCCCCCCCCGGACTCCTCCTCCTCCGCCTCCTCTTCCTCCTCCTCCTCCTCCTCTGTCTCCATTTCTCTGCACCCATCTTCCCCCACCACCCCCTCAACGCTTCCACTTCCCAGTCTCTCCTCACCTACCTCTCTACCCCCAACCCCTCCCCCACCCCTCCTCTTCCTCCTCCTCCTCCGGTCCCCTGGGGGCCAGCGCGGGTCCCCTAATTTGATTGCCCTCGTCTAAACGACCAAATGTGTCCCGAACTGTGATTTGATGGAATAAAAATGATCCTCACTCACTCCCTCACTCCCCTCCCTCCTCTTCCTCCCTCCCTCCCTTCCAACTACTTCCCTACCTACTCCACTTTCTCTTCCCCGTGCTTCGCCTTCTCACCTCCCGCACCTCCTTTCCGACTTTCCTTTCGCATCCTCTCCCTCCTCTTCCTTTGCTTCCTCCCTCCCCTCCAACCTCCCTACTCTTCCTCCTCCTCCTTCTCCTTCTCCTCCTTCCGCCTTCTAATCTTCCCCGACCCCTTCCGTCTTTCCTCTCCTATCCTCTTCCTCCTCTTCCTTCGCTTCCAACCTCCATACTCAGTTTCCTCCTCCTCCTCCTCCTCCTCCTCCTCCACCTCCTCCGCCTTCACATCTACCCCGCCCTCGTCTGCCTTTCCCATCCCCTCCTATTCCTTCACCTCTTCCATCCTTTCCAACCTCCCTCCTTTTCTTCCTCCTCCTCCTCCTCCTCCTCCTCCTCTTCCTTCTCCGCCTTCTCACCTTCCCTGCCCCATTCCGCTTCTCTTCCTCCTTCTCCTCACCCTCTTATGTCTCTATTCCTCCTTTTTCTCCTTCACCTACCCTCTCCCTCCTCCATTTCCTCCCCTCTCCCTCCTCTCCTTCAGTCCCCTCACCCTCTAATACCCTATTTCTCTCCTCCCCTCATCTTCCCGCCCCCTTCCCTTCCCATCCGCCTTTCCTTTCCTCTCCCGCCTCCCTCCCTCCCGCTCTCTCTCGCAGTCTCAGGCCCCGCCCCTGTAGCGCCTCATCTGTAGACAATGGCGTATTTTTCCTCTCCTTCCCTCTTCCCTCCTCCTCCTCCTCCTCCCCTCCTCTTTCTCTTCCCTCCTCCCCTTCTTCCTCCTCTTTCTCTTCCCTCCTCCCTCCTCCCTACAATCAAAAACTTACCCAGCTCAGACCTTTCCTCTCTCCTTTTTTTCCCATCCTCCCTCCCTTTCCTTTTCCTCCTCCTCCTCCGACACCCTCCCTCCATTCCCTCCCTTTGACAACAAACAACTCCCTCCATGAAACCCTCCTCCTCCTCCTTTCATTCTCCACATTACCTTCCTCCTCCTCCTCCTCCTCCTCCTCCTCTTCTGACCTTCCTTCTCCCAGCCTTTTCCTTGGCCCATCCTCTCTTCCGTCCTCACCCTCCTCCATCTTCCTCTTCTCTCCTCCCTCATTCCCCCCCCCCCAACCCTTATCCCCACTCCTCCACTGCAGCCTTGATCTCCTGGGGTCCTTCCAAGTCTCTCCTAGACCTTCCTGGGGGTCCTTATCCTCCCTTCTGAGGGGGCCTTCCCTCCCTTCATGGGGCTCTCATCCCATCTTTCTTATGGGCCTATTTTTAGGGTCACCTATCTTCAGTGGGACAATGTTCGGGACCCTCAAAACTTCAGGGCACCCCTAACTTCAGGGGCTCCCAACTTCAGAGCCCCTCTAGCTTTAGGGCCCCTTAACTCCTTGGCCCTTCTTACTTCAGGGCCCCTAACTTCAGAGCCCCTCAAACTTTAGGACCTCCCTAACTTCAGAGGCTCCTCAATTTCAGGGTTTCCTAAATTTCAGACA
>NC_134818.1:34805088-34807588 GCF_046742065.1 Oratosquilla oratoria
AGATAAACTCAAAGCTCATAAAACACCAGGTCCTGACGGTTGGCATCCAAGAATCTTAAAGGAAATGAAAAATGAGATTGTTGTTCCATTAGAAATGATTTTCAAGAAATCCATCATATCCGGAGATGTCCCAAGAGAATGGAAGCTAGCTAGAATTACTCCCATATTCAAAAAAGGTGACAAAAAGAAGCCAAATAACTATAGGCCTATAAGTTTGACTTCAATCGTAGGAAAAATAATGGAAACTATCATCAGAGATGCTATCGAACATCATTTAGAAAATAACCGTTTGATAAATGATAGCCAGCATGGTTTCAGACGGAAACGTTCTTGCGTGACTAACTTACTCGAATTCTACAATACAGTTATCTCGAATTATGACAAAAGAAACAATATAGATTTAATATATTTAGACTTTGCAAAAGCTTTTGATACCGTCCCACACGAAAGACTACTTACTAAATTAGCTTTACACGGAATAAGTGGTAGCCTATTAGGTTGGACTAGTAATTGGTTGAATGGTCGAAAACAGAGAGTTGTTTTAAATGGAAAAATTTCTAGATGGAAAAATGTTACAAGTGGAGTTCCTCAGAGTTCCGTTCTTGGGCCACTTCTATTCATAGTATATGAAAATGATATAGACCATGGACTAAAATCTACTGTTTCCAAATTTGCTGATGATACAGAACTGTGCGAAGTGGCAAATGATCACTCAAACCAATTAGATATTCAAGAAGATTTAGATAAATTACAGCAATGGTCTGAAAAGTGGCTAATGGAATTTAACACAAGTAAGTGCAAGGTAATGCACATAGGTAGAAATAACAGTAAGTACGATTACAAGTTATTTGGAAATTCGTTAACAAAAGTGGATAGTGAAAAAGATCTCGGCGTAATTATCAGTAACGACCTCAAATCATCCAAGCAGTGTATTTCAGCCTCTGAGAAAGCAAATAAGATTCTAGGACTGATTGCGCGATCTTTTGATTTCAAAAGTCCATCACTCATTAACAAGCTATATAAATCGTTAGTTCGTCCACATTTGGAATATGCTGCTTCCGTATGGTCACCGAATCTCATGAAAGACATTGACAGACTGGAAAAAGTACAACGGCGTGCCACAAAACTGATTCCAAATATAAAAAATAAATCATACAAAAATCGACTAAAATCGACTAAAATCGACTAAAAAAGCGTAGACTCAGAGGTGACTTGATACAAGTCTTTAAGATTTTGAAGGGAATTGACAACATCAAAAGTGACAAAATTTTCACATTGAATGAGAATCAGACAAGAAACAATGGTCTCAAACTATCCGGAAATAGATTCAATTTGGAAGTAGGTAGAAACAACTTTGCCAACCGTGTAGTTAATGAATGGAATAAACTTCCTGCACAGGTAGTGCAATGTAGTTCAGTTCAAAGCTTTAAGAATCATTTAGATAAACACCTAAGCAAGATGCTGTAATGATTATAATTTATTTTATATTATTTGTTTTTGTTTTGTTATCATTTGTCTGTCTGATTTTCATTTATTATTAGTTATATGTCAATTTATTATTTACTATTTACCTGTTTATTATTTAACTATACCTATGCATTTGTTTATGTATTTTATTTGTTAATTACATTATTATAGTTTTTATTTATTATTTTATTATTATTATGATTTTTTTCGCATCCGACCTAGATATGGACCAAAAGGTCTCCTGTCGGCATGCTCCGCCTTTGTAATCCTTTGTAATCATACTTCTCAGACACCTCATCTCAAACACATTCAAACTCCTTCTCTCTTCCTCTCTTATGTTGTATATTTCTGCCCCATACAGTGCTGTTGGCACAATCACTCCTTCATACAGTCTCCTCTTAGCATCCATTCCCAAATGTCTATTCCTCATTACACTCTTCAATCCACCAAGGCATTTACTCGCTTCTCTCAATCTACATTCTACCTCCACCTTCACTCCACCTTTTCCTGCCTCATTTGCACCCAAGTATCTAAAACTATCCTCTTCCTCCAGTCACTCTCCCTTAATGCTCACTTCCAGTCTACTGCCACTTTCATCTCATCACCTTACTTTTACCCACATTTATCTTTATCTTTCTTGTATCACATACTCTCCCAAACTCTGTCACCAACTTCCTCAATCCCTCCTCCGATCCTGCCACAAGCGCAGTGTCGTCAGCAAACAACAACTGGCTCACCTCCCACTTTTCTCCATTTTCTTTAACCATCTCCAATCCCTGACCCAATACTCCTGCATTTACCTCTCGCACTACCCCATCCATGTATAAGTTGAACAGCCAGGGCGACATAACGCATCCTTGACGAAGTCCCACCTTAACCTCGAACCACTCACTCTCTCCATTTCTAATCCTGACACAAGCTCTACTACTCACACAATATAAGTAAAATTATTTACGTGGGATATCAATTTCTTCTTCTGTATGCTGTAGCTGACCTCGGCATATATCTCTGTGAGACCTTAATCTTGACACAA
>NC_134818.1:34810088-34815088 GCF_046742065.1 Oratosquilla oratoria
GGAGTTGGTCTAGACATGCTACGTCAATGAGGAGGAGGAGTAGGAGAAAGAGGACGGGGAGGAGGAACGGGTCACAAATTGATAAAATCTGCTGGCATATGCCTGAAAAATATATCAAGTGTATCCTAACTTTTGCAACACAGGTACGTGGTATACACACACACACACACACACACACACACACACACACACACACACACACACACACACACACACACACACACACACACACACACACACACACACACACACACACACACACACACACACACACACACACACACACACACACACACACACATATATATGTATACATATATATATAAATATATATATATATATATATACACATATATATACATACATATATATACAGTATATATATACATATACATATATATATATATATGTAAATATATATATGTATATATATATGAATATATATGTATATATATATATATATACATATATATATATATATATATATGTATATATATATATACATATATATATATATATTTGAATGTGAAATCGGAATTTCAAGTGTTTCGTACATCGATAGATCCGTCACTCAGGACGCGCGTGTATGAATTCCCTCCATAAGGACCATCATCTCGAAGTGATGGGAACTAATAAAGCAAGCGCACCGTCTCCTGTGAGTCAGTTTGCACTTTGGTTGCAGACTCGCAGCAGCAGCAGCAGCGGCAGCTTTAGCTCCAAATTGGGCTCTGATTTGGTTCTGATCTAGGGTGGACAGCAGAATTTATCTCTTACCTAGCAGCAGTGTTAAGAATGCGCAGAGTGATATTTGGGGACGTCTCTACGTTGTGGTTATGGACAGCCGCTAATGACCTATTATTTACTTTGCAAATTCCTTCTGAATCCAGTGATACAAATCTGAGGTTGTCACAAATTACATACTAACCACAGCCATTATTTCTATTTCTATTGGAGATAAATATATATTAGAGAAGTACTACCACAGACTTATTTTAGAGGCCGATACATCACACATAATTGCCCATTTCAATTTTGAACGTTGATATTCATGGGCCACCGAGACTCTTATGGGCTCTGGTGCGGCGCACTGGCTGCACCCCCTCTCGTGGAGCCTGCACGCACACGCACACACGCACGCGCACGCACACACACACACACACACACACACACACACACACACACACACACACACACACACACACACACACACACACACACACACACACACATACATACACACACACACACACACACACACACACACACAGAGACACACACCACTAACCATTCTGTCTTTCTCCTTCATCAATTTTTGCTACCGTGTGACGTTTGCACCAAGTCTTGAGCCATGCTATGGTTCTCACTGTAAATGAACGTCGTCTTTTCTAATCAACATTTGATTTATTCTTCCAAACAGAATTTTTTTTTAATGAAAGTCAAAATTAAGAAAAATTAGTTTATACTTGACAGATTTTTTTTTTTTTTTTGGGGGGGGAACATATGTGTGGTCTTAGACTTTTTCACCACGCTGTACACGAACGAGCTACCATGTGCAAGTAACATGCGTCCATAATACGTTCATTTACACTTCATCGCGTTCATGAATTACGTACACATAAAGGCACACGGATGCACCTGAATTGCGTACACATAAAGGCACACGGATGTACATGAATGATTTACATAGACGCACATGATTCAGTTCGATTTACAAAAGTACTGGAGGACTTCTGGTTGGGATTTCAAAAGGACGAATCTAGTGGATCAGTGGCGTGTGTGAGAACAGAATAAAAAAGACATAATAGATAAACATAAGGAGTTAATAAATTTTTAACCAAGTACAATTAAATGTATAGAATTAGGCAAATACAATTGCACACACACACACATACACGGGCGCGCACGCGCGCAAACAAATAAATTCGTGTACACATACGCTGTCGTTGAAATGTATCCAATAATATATGATACAAGTTTTACAACTGTACGAGTAAGCAAATTCACAAAATGGAATAAAATACATATGACACATAACCAAATAATTAATTCATTTGTAAATGGAATTTTTTTATATAATCATTAATTATCTTTAGATGAATCAGACAATTCTATGCCTATTTCATCAACCACATGGCGTCATGAAGTCATCGAATGTTTATATTTTGTTAGATAAAGGATTGTACGTTTTTCGTAAACTATCGCTTTGCGTCACAATTCAAGAATTCGGTCTATTTAAACATACATAAAATCTTTTAATGATATATATTTTTTATTATACGTTACCAGACATTTTTACAAGTAGGAAAAGAGCACGGATGCACGCACGCACGCACGCACGCAAAGCAGCAGGTGACATCAAGGTGTGCAGATGTCACTGTTGGAAGCTTGATGGGATTTGGTCGTCTTGGCGCTGCCATGACAACCACCACCATGGCAGTATATACACACTTTCTATCTCGTCGAGTCGTTGATAGAATACATAGGTAAACGAATAAACAATTAAATAAACAAGTAAATAAATACATAAACAAACGAATGAATGAAAAAATAAACAACCAAATGAATAAATACATAAACAAATAGATAAATAAATGAACGAATAAACAAATAAGAATACAAAGGAATAGATAAATAAATAAAAGAAGACAATCAATGCAAGGGGTCACGTGCAGCTGAACGCCTGACGGCGGCATCAAGAATAAAAGGATAGCGTATTACCAGGTACGAAAAGTTAGTTTCAAATCTTAGAAAAAAAAAAAATCATATTTATCTGAACCCGATTTTACCGATCCTAAAAGTTGTAAAAAATATTGTAAAATAAACAAATGAATATATAAATACACGAATAAGAGCAAGAAGCAAATAAACTAAACAAATATACAATAGAATAAGATTAATGAAAATAAATAAGTGAATAAATAAATCAACAAATGAACAAAATAAAACAAAAGAGTAAACAAACAACTGAGCTTTTATCAACAAATTGTTGAGTTGTTTGAGGGTACCGCCGGGAGATTTCAACCAGCTGAGGAACCCCACACCCGCAATAGGGTCATGATTCAGGAGTGGGTCAGCTTTTCAGTGCAAGGAAGGGCCACTTTCAGAAATTCACATCTTTAAAGTACCTCACAGTATATTATACATATATATAGTATATATATATATATACGTATGTATGCATATATTTATACACACACACACACACACACACACACACACACACACACACACACACACACACACACACACACACACACACACACACCTCTCATGGCGCTGTGGTTAGAGCTCTGGCCTGCCACTACGGAGGTCCGGGTTCGATCCTCGCCCGGGGCTGAAATAATATCAGTATCGCAGCGCTGAGGGGTGTTACTCCAACTCTCGTGGGCGGGGAGTTGGGGGTGTGTGTGTGTGCAAGGTCATAGCATTACCCATAGATCGGACCTACGAGCTCTGAGCTCTCTTCCAGGAGGGAAAGCTGTCGATCACGAGTCCAACACGTGATCCAAAGACCAAGTGAATACACACACACACACACACACACACACACACACACACACACACACACACACACACACACACACACACACACACACACACACACACACACACACACACACATTTATATATATATATATATATATATATGTATATATATATATGTTTATATATATATATATAAACATATATGCATGTATGTATATATATATATATATATACATATATATGTATTCATACACACACACACACACACACACACACACACACATATATATATATATATATAATTTATATATGCATATGTTATATATATATGTATATATATATACATATATATATGTAAGTATTTACATATATATATATATATATATGTATATATATATATATATATATATATATATATATTCCTTTGAGAACAACATGAATATGAGTATTTGAATATATAAATTAGATAACATTATTACATACAAGACTGTAGATAGTAGCCGTCTCAAATGTCCGGCAGTGCTGAGTGAGTAAGGTCACAATGCACCTGTCCTAATTCACCCTGATATGCTTCTCTTGTATATATATTGTCACTGTTTCCTTACTCTGTACCTTTGAAAATGTCCATAGACGAAAGTGTTCGGTCCCCTTTAATTCTATTTTCCGAGTGGTTTTTATTACACATTTTGTGAATCACGTGTTTTTGTGATTTATTCGCATATATATATATATATATATATATATATATATATATATATATATATATATATTCATTTCTATTAATAACGTGAGTATATGAACTGATCCTGGCGGGTCGCATGATAAAATTGACAAACCGCAAGAGGCTCGTAGACAGTAATTTGCCCTCCCCTGGGTTAATCTTTTCCACACACACACACACACACACACACACACACACACACACACACACACACACACACACACACACACACACACACACACACACACACACACACACACACACACACACACACACACACACACACACACACACACACACACACACACACACACACACACACACACACACACACACACACACACACACACACACACACACACACACACACACACGAATCGATGGGGCGGTGGTAGAGTTCCCGGCTGCTACTACGGCGGTCTGGGTTCGAATTCCACCCAGGGATGAAATAATTTCAGTATCGCTGCACTGCGAGTCGTTACTCCAACTCTCGTTGGCGGGGAGTTGGGAGTGTGCGTGTAAGGTCACAGCATTACCCATAGATCGGTCATATATGATCTCTAGCTCTCTTCCGGGAGGGAAATAACTGTCGATCACGAGTCCAACACGTAATCCAAGACCATGATGAATGGTGAATCACACACACACACACACACACACACACACACACACACACACACACACACACACACACACACACACACACACACACACACACACACACACACACACACACACACACACACACACACACACACGCGACTTGGTGGCGCGGTTGGTAGAGTCTCAGACG
>NC_134818.1:34865088-34867039 GCF_046742065.1 Oratosquilla oratoria
TCTTCTCCCCCCCCTTTTTTTTAGCTGCATTACATATTACCTACATGCATTACTAATTAGATGAACACTTGGAATATTAAAGGGTCTATTGTAAGCACAAATATATTCATAGTAATTATGACAAACAGTAGTCATAATACAAAGAAAAATTAAGTTTACATCATTCATAATGTTCGCATAGATATTCAATATTTGTTATTGAATATAAACCACTTAATCATAACATAAACAACAAAGGAAAACAGGTAATATGGTCCTAGTGAAAAAGTAAACTACATATCATTCATGTGGTCAGTTTCATTAGCTTTCTGTTTTGACCTTTGCATGACTTATGTTTTTCTTATTTTTCTTAATGTTATTATTTAGATTCCTAATTCTAAAATACACAGATATTTTGGCAAAAAAAAAAAAAAAAAAAAAAAATTATATGACATCATGAGGTACATCAAGTCCAACATTTTCTAATTCACGAACAAGTGTTTTCAAGCACTCTTTTCCTTCCTTGAGACTGTCACCGTGTATTACTTTAAATGTTTCTCTCATAGTTGTTAATTGGGAAAAGAAGGTGTCAGCAGCAGCATACAATCCACCTCTGTTTACTTCATCAATCCATGTTTTAGCCATGGCGGTAGGCCTACAGTCACTTGCTTTGTGGCATAAGTGAGGATATTTTGTGTTAACTTTTTTAACAATATAACCACCAATGTATTTGAGAGGTTCTTCTTCTATAAGTACGTGGATTGCTTTCTGTGGATTAGAAACTGAGATTACACAGTCTCTTAGGTTTTCATCGATGTTATCGTACTCATAATTACATCTGGCCCAACATCCAAATCTTTGAAGCAGAGACTAGTAATGTACAGTTCTGATGACAACTGCCTCTCATCAAAACGTGAAACTTCATTTTCCCTTTTCTCAAGTTTAGTTTTATTTGACAAACAGTCAAAATTTGCTGCAGAAAGCTAATGAAACTGACCACATGAATGATATGTAGTTCACTTTTTCACTAGGACCATATTACCTGTTTTCCTTTGTTGTTTATGTTATGATTAAGTGGTTTATATTCAATAACAAATATTGAATATTTATGCTAACATTATGAATGGTGTAAACTTAATTTTTCTTTGTATTATGACTACTGTTTGTCATAATTACTATGAATATATTTGTGCTTACAATAGACCCTTTAATATTCCAAGTGTTCATCTAATTAGTAATGCATGTAGGTAATATGTAATGCAGCTAAAAAAAAAGGGGGGAGAAGAAGAGATAACAGGCCTTAATGGTGGTCAAATTCAAGTCAGTACTGTGAGGTATGGCGTGGATGACGTCATCACCCCTCCTCGCCCGCGCTCGGCCCGCTCGGCTGGCTGACCAGTCTACATGGACCTTGATCACACTGGACTTTCACGGGCTTTACCGGCGTCGACAGTTGAGAGTTCATTTTTCACATCTTTAAATATCAAATTATCTTTCCGTCGTATATATCAAAGCTAAATAATAAACTAAAAGATTGTAAACCTATACGAATGTTAGGCATAATGTTGAAATGTTCTTAGAGAAGTCTAGATTTCTGTAAGTGAAGTTATATCATAGTTATTCAAATGGAGGTTAGAGGTAGGATGTGGGAAGAAAAATAGCCAAGTGTGATAATTCCTTAAGTCCGAAACTAAATGTCAGGCGAGGCTCTCCGAGTATAATATTTTGTGATTCATACAATAAAGTAGACACACACACACACACACATACACACACACACACACACATAAACACACACACACACACACACACACACACACACACACACACACACACACACACACACACACACACACGAGTTTGAGGCTAGATATGATAAACTGGAGAGTAGTTGCTCCTTTCCTGTCTACTTCAATTAGGTAAATACACACACAGACACACCCTCTAAGAATAATGGGAAAAGAGAAGAGAA
>NC_134818.1:34877539-34887539 GCF_046742065.1 Oratosquilla oratoria
AAAAGAAATATAATGAACATCTGCTGCTTACTTCCCAGAAATGGTCAAAGGATTATGTAAGTAGATATGTGCATTTGATACTCTTTGGAGGCACTTTTATGGAGTAGTGAATATGTAAACATAAAAATACTATTTTCTCAAAACTAGTTTTTTTCGCACAAAAGTAACTATAACTTCGTGTGTAAATAAGCAATTTTGATCATTCTTGTTGGAAAATGATCGTGATACTTATATCTAACAAAACTAGTAAATTCATTCTTAACCTAATTGATATATATTTTTGACAATTTTTTATTAAAGTTGTGATTTTATGTTTATTATATATAATTTGCTGTAAGGCTGACTTTCTTTTTCACTTATAATTACGAGTATACTAGTTTAGGTACATCTGGATGTCTACTAACTGTACACCAAAGGAAATCATTATTCTCCTCATACTTTTGGAAAAATAAACGTTATTTCAAAAATAACTCAAAATTGCAAGTAAATCGTCTGTTGTGTAAACATTTCTTAATGGATTTCAATGAAATTTCTGTCACAGATGCATCCCATTTCCCTGCACATTGTGTTACATTTTCATTGTCTTACATAAAAAAATAAGGTTGGGAGGATCAGAAATGCATAATCCGATCGAGCAAATCACCGAAATGAGAGTTAACCCCCTTAAATAAAACTCTCCCATATACTTTCCCAAGTACACTCAACAAACTGATCCCTCTGAAACTACTACACTCACATTTGTCCTCTTTTCTCCTGTAAAACGGAAATATACAGACACTCTTCCAGTCCTGCGGCACTTTACCCTCCCTTTGACGCACGTTAAACAACTTCACTACCCCGTCCACTATTACTTTACCTCCTTTCTTCAGACACTCCGCATGACGCCCATCTAACCCAGGTGTCTTACCTGTTCTCATAATTTTCAGAGCTACTTGCACATCACCTTTTCCTATTTCTCCTCCATTTCCCTCTCCCATCATTTTAGCACCTCCCACTGCCACCACCAATCCCTCCCTCTCCTCCTTCACATTCAACACCTCTCTAAAATACTTTGCCATCTTCCCCTTACCGCCTCCTCCTCTGTTAACATCTGTCCATCTGCGCCTTTTACCTTTTCTTCTCTATTTGACTCACCTCTCCTTCCTCTCTGAACTTCCTTTCCAAACATCTTTTTATTATTTTTTAAAATTTTCTGTTATACTCCTCCATTCTACATCTGCTCTGCTTTTTGCCTTATTTATATTTTGTTTTGCCTCTTTTCTTTTTCTTTGTACCTATCTTATGTTTCTCTCGTCTTATTTTGCAACCAGTCCGTGAATGTTTATTTCTTCTCTTCTATTACCTTCTTCACTTCATCATCCTACCACTCGCTACCCTTCTTTCTATTCCTTCCCATACTCCCTGGTCCACATACCATCACACCTTGTCACTCTCGCCTTGAAACACCCCCATTCCTCCTACACTCCTACCTCTACTCTGTCCTTTACCACCTTCCACACTTTTCTCGCCTTCTCCTTGTAGTCCTGCTCCTTTTCCTTCTCATTTAAACAAATTACTCCAAGCATCTCTTTACATTTCGCCCTTTTCCTCTTTCGCCATCTATCCTTCATTCTCAACTTACCTTCCACTAAAAATTATCTGATATTCCCCCAGTCTCTCCCCTAAGAACATGGACATCCAGAACTCTCGCTACTCTTTTCCTGGATACCACTACTTGGTCCATTCCTTGTCAATCACCCTTCCAACCACCACCGTCTCCCATGCATACTTATGCTTGACCTTTTTCCTAAACATCGTGTTATCTATCATCAACTCTCTTACTAAATACATCTCCAACATTAATTCGCCACTATTATATACATACATACATACATACATATATATATATATATATATATATATATATATATATATATGTATGAGTGTGTGTGTGTGTGTGTGTGTGTGTATTGTATGATGCTTGAAGTTGTCCGTCCCAGACGACGATGTCAGTACTCCATGACTGACTAGAAGAAAAGCTAGAAGGGCGTCTACACAGACATGACAGAATGGAATAGACATAAAGAAAAATGCATTTTTGCTCTTATTTAATGCTGAGGACTTCGGTTTTGCATATGTTGACGGTTAGTTCAGAGCGCGTGTAAGCATCTGCAAAAGCGTCGACAGTACGCTGAAGGCCCTCAAGGGAGGAGCCAACGAAAGCAGCGTCATCGGCATATTGCAGGTCATGCATTGCTTCCTCAGTCACAAGCGTTTTTGCCGTCCAAACGATATTTTATGCGGACGCCGCCAGCAGGGCCATGCTGTTGTTTTGCGATCGTCATCACGGCTGCCAGGAAAATGTTGAATGTGATGCTTGGGGGGGACACCCCCCCGCTTGACACCTGTGCCTTTCATGATAGGGCCGGATTTTGTCCCTGCGCAAGTTACACGGTCCATTGAACCGACGTGTAGGGTTCAAGGCTGGGGGGAGTCCAAACTTCCTCAAGATTTCCCACAGTAAGGGTTTATTCACTGTGTCGAAAGCTTTGGCGAGATTGACGAATACCATAAAAAGTTCTTGGTGTTTTTTGCTCTTCTCTTTGAGCTACCTTGCGACAAACACCATGTCGGTGGTACTCTGATCTTTCCTGAAGCCGCACTGAGTTTAAGGCAGGACTCACTCGGCTACGTTGTTAAGAATCCTGAAGAGCATTATACTTGAGAGAACTTTGCCTGCAGTTGTAAGGAGGGAGATGCCCCGGCTATTTCAGCATATGGCTCTGTCGCCCTTCGTTATATATATGTTAACGATGTCTGCATCTTTCCATTGTTGTGGGTAGTATCCAGATCACCAAGTTTGCTGTATTATGTTGTGCAGACAGTTCTTAATGGTGTTTCCGCCATATTTGAGTATTTCAGCTGGTATGCCGTCAGGACCAGCTGCCTTGTTACTCTTTAGGCTACTAATTGCTAGATGTACTTCGTGGCGCGTCGGCACGTCGTCGAGTTCCCTCAAGGTAGAAAGGTTAGGTAAGTCCTCGAGAAAAGTGGGGTCTGTTGGGTTGCTTCTGTTGAGAAGTTCCTTATAATGCTCGACCCATCGGTCCAATATTTTGGACTTTTCAGTAATGAGTGTGAATCTGTCGGGATTCCGAATGGGACAGGTGTTTCTTTGGGGCCCGTATTCTCTTCTAAGGGAGCTGTAGAATTTTTGTTGGTCTCCTGCATTGGCAAAACCTTGAATTTTACCGGCTAGTTTGGTCCACCACTCATTTTGCATAGACATCGTTTCACGCTGAAACCTAGAACGAATTTCCGCGAGTTTTGCACAACTCAGTGAGTTAGAATTGGTGAGAACAGCCTGGTGAGCTTTTCTCTTCTCCTCCAGTAGATGGTGTATGTCCTCAACCTGCTCATCAAACCAGTCCCAGTTTTTCCTAGTTGTTGTGCCGAGTATACACCCAGATGTATTAAGAAGTATATCACTCATTTTGTCCCATCTTGCAGTCAGGTCTCCTGTTGTTGCAGGAGTATCGCTGAGGTCAGGGATGGTGAGGCGTTTGGCGAGGTCTTCTTGCAGGGTGTCACGTTTTTCTGGATGATGATATAAATGTATATAATATATATATATATATATATATATATATATATATATGTATACATATATATATACATACATATATATATATATATATGTATATATATATATATATATATGTATATATCAAGGACTACTATTACACAGGACGTGCGCACCCAGATCCCTGGGTCCGCTAGCGGAGGCCATTGCTTTCTTTGTAACCTAACATTTTATATTGGACAAATATATCAAAACTAGAAACCTAACATTGTATATAGGACAAATATTTCAACTATTGACTTATTCAATGCAGTATAAGTTAATATAAATTTTTATAGTGAAATAAGAAACTATTTTTAAGGCACTGTTATGCTTTGAAATGCCAATTTTAGCCGGACTTAACAGGTATTATTGTATGAGGTTAATGGACACCAGGATTGGCGATTTTTTATATTTTTAAAAAATATAAAAGAGTATATATTTTTTATTTACAAGCCCACCGAATTGTTAAAGCTTTTGCTTTGGCCTCTCTCCGTTCCTTTCTAGCCTCCTCCTTCTTCATTCGTTCTTCTTCTTCAAGTTCTTCTTCTTCGAGTTCTTCTTCTTCTTCTTCTTCTTCTTGTTATTCTTCTTCTTCAAGTTCTTTTTCTTCTTCTTCGAGTTCTTCTTCTTCTTCTTCAAGTTCTTCTTCTTCTTCGAGTTCTTCTTCTTCTTCGAGTTCTTCTTCAAGTTCTTTTTCTTCTTCTTCGAGTTCTTCGAGTTCTTCTTCGAGTTCTTCTTCGAATTCTTCTTCGAGTTCTTCTTCGAGTTCTTCTTCTTCTTCGAGTTCTTCGAGTTCTTCTTCTTCTTCGAGTTCTTCTTCTTCTTCGAGTTCTTCTTCAAGTTCTTCGAGTTCTTCGAGTTCTTCGAGTTGTTCTTCGAGTTCTTCTTCGAATTCTTCTTCTTCTTCGAGTTCTTCTTCTTCTTCGAGTTCTTCGAGTTTTTCTTCTTCTTCTTCTTCTTCTTCTTCTTCTTCTTCTTCTTCTTCTTCTTCTTCTTCTTCTTCTTCTTCTTCTTTTTCGAGTTCTTCTTCTTCGAATTCTTCTTCGAGTTCTTCTTCGAGTTCTTCTTCTTCTTCGAGTTTTTCTTCTTATTCTTCTTATTCTTCTTCGAGTTTTTCTTCTTATTCTTCTTCGAGTTCTTCGAGTTCTTCTTTTTCGAGTTCTTCTTCTTTTTCTTCTTCGAGTTTTTCTTCTGCTTCTTCGAGTTTTTCGAGTTCTTCTTCTTCTTCTTCTTCTTCTTCGAGTTCTTCGAGTTCTACTTCTTCTTCTTCTTCTTCGAGTTCTTCTTCTTCTTCGAGTTCTTCGAGTTCTTTTTCTTCTTCTTCTTCTTCTTCTTCTTCTTCTTCTTCTTCTTCTTCTTCTTCTTCTTCTTCTTCTTCGAGTTCTTCTTCTTCGATTTCTTCGAGTTCTTCTTCTTCGATTTCTTCGAGTTCTTCTTCTTCTTCGAATATACACTTATTCCCGCCAGGCAACCGGCCGATGTAACCGATTTGCTCCAAGCGTCGCTGGCCGCAGGAAAAGAAAATTTTCGGAAGACAAATATTTTTATTTAGTATAAAATCAGATTTATTTGATTTAGATTTTTTTTTTATAGATTTTAAATATTGTGGGATTGCTATCTGATATGCGATCTGATTGCTAAAGGACATTTTTAGCATATCAATATAAGGAGCAGTGTTATATAGACTTGCCACAAGTATACAAGGAACGGCCCACAAGTTTCAACAAGATTCTTGTTGAAACTTGTTCTAGGTAAGCAGCTTCTCACTGAGTCAGTTGCTGCTTTGGAATCAACCAGGAAGGATGTCTTCTAGACCTAGGAGAGTGGTTCCTTCAGGCAGAAAAAAATGATCTTGTCTGGAATTATTTTGAAAAACTACCAACAACTTCTGGCAAAGGGTACCGAGCTAAATGCAGAGACTGCAGCCAGGAACTATAGGGCATTGTGTCAAGATTAAAATCTCACAGCATACAGAAGAAATTGATGACCGAGGTAAATAATTTTACTTACATTGTGTGCATTTCTCTCTTTTCATGCGCAACTATATAGATTTGGTGAACAATGGAGAGCATGTGCAATAAAAATGTGAAGGCCTAAAGAGATGATACTTCAACTTCCTTACTTCTAAATTTGGGTAATGACTATATCACTATAATATACTGTATCCACTCAACTTTGGGGCCTAGATGATTGTTATTCATTTCATTTACCATTTGTAATATATTTCATAGGTTCCATTGGAATTCAGCCCACATGGGATTCAGCTCACAAACCCAACTAACCCATTATTTTTAGTGAATTTAAAAGTGGACTGAATCCTGTGTGGGCTGAATTCTAAGCCTACCTATTTCATATCCTCTTAATTATTTCCAAATAATTTAGTGGCTTGTGTGACTATGATCATTATCTAGAAAATAACTACTGTACTCAAAATTAGCCTAAATCACACTGTATTCATCTATTCATTTATTCATTTATAAATTATACAATATGTTAAAATTTTCTGTTTCCATTTCAGGATCTGTATCAAGAGCTTCAATCCCTTCATCATTGGCTCCACTTGAATTATCTGCAAACCTGACTCCACCATTAAAAAGGTCACTATCAGACTCCTCCACAGGCGCCACTTCTGCTAAATAATTTTTATCTAAAAGAAAGTCATCAACATCTCTGGACAGATTTATCATAAAAACTTCAGCCTCTCAAAAGGAAAATCTCGACAAAGAAGTTGCAAGAATTATATTTGTTACAAATTCACCATTTCGTCTTGTTCAGCATCCTCAGTTTCTCAAGATGGTTCAGAACCTGAGGCCAGGTTATATTCCTCCATCCAGAAAAGATATTGCTGATAAGTACTTGGATCTTGTGTATGAAAAGGAATATAAAAAGTGTGCAGATGACCTGAATAATGAAACTGTATGTCTTTCAATTGATAGGTGGTCTAACATCCATAATGAGCCCATAATATGTGTCACTCTAACAACATCCACTAGTTAGATTTATTTAGTTGACACAATAGACATATCAGGGAAAACTCACACTGCTGAATATCTTCTACAACTTGTACAAAATTCGATCAAGAAGGCTGAACAAGATATTGGTTGTCACATTGGAAGTGTTGTGACAGACAATGAAGCAAATGTCACCAAGATGAGGAAACTCTTGGAGGAATCGAGTGAACCTGAGCATACCGTCCTCACATACGGCTTATACCGTTCCTTGTATACATGTGGCAAGTCTATATAACACTGCTCCTTATATTGATATGTTAAAAATGTCCTTTAGCAATCAGATTGCATTTCAGATAGCAATCCCACAATATTTAAAATCTATAAAAGAACTATTTAAATCAAATAAATCTGATTTAAAAATAATTATATTTCATAAAAAGATAAAAAAAAAAAAAAAAAAAAAAAATCGCCAACCCTGGTGTCCACTAACCTCATACAATAATACCTGTTAAGTCCGGCTAAAATTGGCATTTCAAAGCATAACGGTGCCTTAAAAATAGTTTCTTATTTCACTATAAAAGTTTATATTAACTTATACTGCATTGAATAAGTCAATAGTTGATATATTTGTCCTATATATAATGTTAGGTTTCTAGTTTTGATATATTTGTCCAATATAAAATGTTAGGTTACAAAGAAAGCAATGGCCTCCGCTAGCGGACCCAGGGATCTGGGTGCGCACGTCCTGTGTAATAGTAGTCCTTGATATATATATATATATATATATATATATATATATATATATATATATATATATATATATATATATATATCTTCCCGTTTCTCTGGAAAACTACCGTAGATAATAATGATCATGACAATAGTAATGGTAATGATAAAAATGAATAGATAGATAATAAATAATCATATAAACAGATAAAAAGAGTTTAAATATAAATGAGTTCTTTACATATTTATCAAAGGCTATAGTAATCTGTCTTCAGGTCAGAGACATCGCTGTTCCTTTATGGTCTTCTTTAACCGAAGTGCCCTCAAGGGATACTCTTTCAGTGGCCTCCTGAAGATCTTGAGGTCGTCCTTTGAAACTGGGCCTCAATGAGGGATTAGGTCCACGCCAACATTTTTTTTTTTTTTTTTTTTTTTTTTTAGGAGAAACTAGGTTTGGTGAAATTATTGTTGTTATATATTTTTGAGGGAAAATATGAAATTAAAATTCTTATAATGAGGGAAAAATAATACTAAAGCTGTCAGGAGACCTTTCGGTTCATAACGACGTTAGATTAAAAATAAAAAGCATGGTAGGTTGGGTGCTTATTATCCAAGTGATTTTTGAAACTTGAAATTGCATTACGTCCGGTCGCGTCGGCTGGAAACTTAATCCGTTCATTGATTTGGTTCAGTTGTTTCCACCTTCTTCTTGGTTAAATTTAATTCGTTTAACTCGTTCAGAGTGGCCCAAAAGCTACCGAGAGCTTTTGATTCTTAATATCTTCATTTTTGTCTCAAATATATATTTGGATTTTTATGCAATAAAGAAACATTGCCTCCTCGCCGACTGTGTTATCTCTCATGCGGTATGAGCAGTTGCTCCATTTTGCTGGAACCACTCATCGGGCCTAAGGAGGTCATTTAAAGCTCCATCTGCCACACATACGCGACTCAAGTGAGTTCGTTTGAGTAGAAACGATTTAGTATACAATCATATGGTGAGAAGTTGAATGACGAAATATGAAAAGTTAGACTTAGACGAATATTAGACACATTGTTGAACTGTTTGTACTGTAGGCGAAGTCGTCTTCCAGTTTTTCAAGTTCACAACATTTGACGACAATCTTGAATGTGCGACTCCCGGGCTCTTAATGAAGAATCGATCACAAGTTTCAATCCCTCAGTGACTTATTGACCACCCTGTATTTAGTATAAAAATATTTTCGTACTTAACAGTTCCCTTTAAATCTTATAGGATTGCATTAAGCCCATTCAATCTCCATTTACATGTATCTTTTTTATTTAGTTATTCTTATTAATTTATTTTATTTACCTATTTTTTCATTTTTTTAGAGAGGTTAAGTTTTAAGCGGTTTTTGTATGCTCTATTTCTAATATGTAATTTAAGGTTTGTGGCTTAACGCTGTACTCTTTTAAGTCTATCAGTGTCTTTACTGAGATTTGTGTATAATAATGAAACAGCCTACTCCAAGTGTGGATAGACCAGTTTCAATATAATTGTTTGATGATAGCTGGAATTTTGAAGCCAGAAATTAGCGCTACCTATCAGTATCCTGTTTGCTTTCTCTGGAACCATACAGTTCTTATGTCTCATATATTTACACACACACACACACACACACACACACACACACACACACACACACACACACACACACACACACACACACACACACACACACACACACACACACACACACACAGTTATGGGGGACTTCAATTGCAAAGAAATTTGTTGGGACAGCATGACAGTGCAAGGAGGAGATGACTCGTGGGGCAATGTACTGCTAGATATGACCATGGAGTACACAATGACCCAATGGGTCCATGAAAACACAAGGTACAGAAATAATGAAGAGCCATCGAAACTAGATCTAATATTTACAACAGAGCCTGAAATAGTGCATAAAGTCCAGTATGAGACACCAATTGGAAAGAGTGACCATGTACTCATCGAAACTATACTAAAGGAAGAAATAGACATAGAGAGGAACGAAAAGCATAGGAAAGGAAGACTGAGATACAACAAAACAGACTTTACAAAACTAAAGACATTCTTCCGGAATGCAAACTGGGAAATATTTTACAGGGAAGAAAACAGCAGTGGAAGAGAAATGGAATATATTGATGGAAAACTACAATGAAGGGGTAAACAGGCATGTACCAAGACAAAAAGCGAGGAGAGAGAGTACATTAAAATGTTGGTTCAACAAAAGATGCAGTGAGGCAAAAGACAGAAGGGACAAAGCTTGGAAAAAGTGGAGAAAAGACAAAAAACAAAGCAAATGGCAAATTTATGTTAACTATAGAAATGAGTATGTTAATGTGAGAAGAGAGGAGAAAAGGAACCATGAGAAGGATATTATAGACAAATGCAAAGAGCAACCCAAACTATTCTATCGGTATGTGAATGGTAAACTTAAAAACAAACAGGAATTGGTGAAACTATGCCAAGGAAACATAGAATACACAGAAGATTTAGAGATGGCCGAAGTCATGAACAATCACTTTAAATCTGTTTTCACCAGAGAGAAAATACCAAATTGTGACATAGATAAAAAACAAGAAATCTCCCCTCATGAATGAGTTTACAGCATCACTAAAGGAAATATCAGAACATTTATCAAGGCTGGATGTCAGAAAATCACATGGCCCGGACGGTATTGCAAATTGGATTCTAAAGGAGTGCAAAGAA
>NC_134818.1:34895039-34900039 GCF_046742065.1 Oratosquilla oratoria
GCTCATCTTTTCCTTCTCTTCGTCTTTCTCATGTTAATCCTCTTCCTACTTATTCTACTTCTCTACCTCCTTTTCCTCCTTTTCCTCCTCTGTCTCATTTCCTGCTGTGGTGCATTGGGAATTGATCTCGATCCTTAAGAAAAGAATGAAACGGAATGGAGTGAAATGAAAGATAAATTTCTGAATTTCCGTTCCATTCCGTCCCATTCCATCGTGCATGTCTTCTGTTCCATCTACGAATTCAGACCAACTAGTTATGTGCTTATGTGCGAATGAAAAGGTCACACAAAGCCTATTGGTCAAAGCCTACATGTCCAAGTCTCCATTTTGACTTGAATCTAAAATTTCTGTGCATTCTTTTTACTGTATAGTTTCCTATAGGTCCCTCTTTTCATTTATTCATTTATTTACATATCTATGTATTTTTGTCTCTTGTTGTCTTTCCTCTGGACTGCCTGTCGAACTCCCCAAGACATTTTCTGTCTGTCTGTCTGTCTGTCTTCCTCAGTCAGTCTGTCAGAATCTGTCAGAAACTGGCCGTCTGTCGGCGTCTGTTGTAGTCCGTTTTCCGAGGTTCACCGCAGTCTCTCGGAATTTGTTAAGCCTTTCGAATTCTGTCGAAGTCCACCGGAATCCGTCGGAGTCTGTCAGAGTCCGTCCCTCTGAAGTCCACCGGAGTCTGTTGGACTCTACCGACGTTTCCCTTGGCGTGCGAAAGAGCTTTCTCCCAAAGGACCTCGAGCACCTCCCGGAGGAGGATGCGGAAGAACCTGAGGATACCGGAGTCCTTTTAGGACGCCCCAAGGGCGTTGCATGACTTCAATATTTATTCTAGCTACCGCTAGGTGATTTTAATCAGATTGGAGGACGTCACATCTTCAAGGGAAGTTTTACACTTATCTGGAACATTGTAAAACACACACACACACACACACACACACACACACACACACACACACACACACACACACACACACACACACACACACACACACACACACACACACACACACACACACACACACACACACACACACACACACACACACACACACACACACACACACACACACACACACACATATATATATATATTGGGGAGGCAGGGGGTCAAAATGTATTTTGGTCTCTCGCACTTGAAAAAGAAAGACCTTTTTCTTCTTCAGTTGAAAAAAGCACTCTGGTATGACTTTTCCTGAAATGGAATAGACCACGACTGTTCCTGGCGGAAATTGTGTTTATTCCGGTCCCCACCCCCGAAAAAAAAAACAAAAAAACATGGGGTGGGGAGTACGTGGGGTGGGGCGGGGGACTACATAGAACTCAATGATTCTGTAGAACCCACCCTACGAGGTATAGTACTGACACTCGTAAGTGTGACAAATTTGGAATGGTGATGTTACACGTGGCAACATTGTTTTTGTTGACATAAGGTATGTGTGGGGTTCTTGTAAGGATATTTTTCACTTTTCGTGGTGATAATTACTTTGCCATTTTTATTTGTGGCTAACGCCGCCGGGCAATTTTATTCAGCTGAGGACATGACCTTGTGTTGTGTTCAATAATATCGCCTAGCGACAGGCAGACAGAATAAATGATAAAAAATAAAATACAGTGAAAGGTTAATCGAGGTAAAGTGTAGATAACTAATTGTTGATTAATTAGTTCAGGGGAGAGTTCCCTTCAGCTGGATGAAATAGTCTGGCAGCAGTCACAATCAGCACTTGAAAATAGAGCGTAGTAATTAATAATAATAATATGAATAATAGTGCTAATGTTAATAATTATGCTAATGTTAATAATGATAATAATAATAATAATAATAATAATAATAATAATAATAATAATAATAATAATAATAATAATAATAATAATAATAATAATAATAATAATAATAATAATAATAATAATAATAATAATAATAATAATAATAATAATAATAATAACAATAATAATAGTAATAGTAATAATAATGATAATAATAATAATAATGATAATAATAATAATAATAATAATAATAATAATAATAATAATAATAATAATAATAATAATAATAATAATAATAATAATAATAATAATAATAATAATAATAATAATAATAATAATATATAATCATAACAATAATAATAATAATAATGATAATATTGACAAAATAATAATAATAATACATACAATACATACATACATACATATACCAAGGCTTCTTCCCCCTTACAAGGGGGGTAGCCAAAAAGAAAAAGGCATAAAATCATTCCCACCCATTCCATCCCTGAATACACTCCACATCCCTCCACCCTCCCTCTTATCTGAGCACCTCCTGAATGACGGGTCATCCCTGCACCTTGTCCACTGCCCTGGGTCAGAAGCAGTGTCGCAAGACACAACACATCCACAGCAAGGCCGCTTCATTAAATCGGTGACCCCCCCCCCTCTCCGTCCCCCCCATTGCATAAAATGAGAGGACGGGGAGAAATCCCTTCGGGCTGCGTCAAATTTTGCTCACACATACTACCTCACCCCCCATCCCCCCACCCATTCCACCTCATGCAATCACAACATCATCCATATACAACCATTCTCCATTCACCCCTGTCTTCTGTCCTCTCCCGTCCTTCCTCAACTGACATTCCCCTCTTCCCCAAAGCCCCCATCACCCCATCCATCCACCTCATCCTAGGACGTCCCCTCATGTTCACTCCCTCCACATCTGCCTTCCACACCTCTTTTACTAGTCTTTCTTCACTCATTCTTTCCATGTATCCAAACCATCCTAATATTCTTTCATCAACCCTATCTCCCAGCTCCTTTTCCACCCCTGTTCTCCTCCTCACCTCCTCATTTCTCACTCTATCTAGCCTAGTAGCCCCCATCATACTTCTCACACACCTCATCTCAAACACATTCAAACTCCTTCTCTCTTCTTCTCTTATGTTCCATGTTTCTGCCCCATACAGTGGTGTTGGCACAATCACTCCTTCATACAGTCTCCTCTTAGCATCCATTCCCAAATGTCTATTCCTCATTACACTCTTTAATCCACCAAGGCATTTACTCGCTTCTCTCAATCTACATTCTATCTCCACTTTCACTCCACCTTTCCCTGCCACATTTGCACCCAAGTATCTAAAACTATCCACTTCCTCCAGTCGCTCTCCCTTAATGCTCACTTCCAGTCTACTGCCACTTTCACCCCTTGTACATCTCATCACCTTACTTTTACCCACATTTATCTTTAGCTTTCTTCTATCACATACTCTCCCAAACTCTGCCACCAACTTCCTCAATCCCTCCTCCGATCCTGCCACAAGCGCAGTGTCGTCCGCAAACAACAGCTGGCTCACCTCCCACTTTTCTCCATTTTCTTTAACCATCTCCAATCCCTGACCCACTACCCTTGCATTTACCTCTCGCACCACCCCATCCATGTATAAGTTGAACAGCCAGGGCAACATAACACATCCTTGACGAAGTCCCACCTTTACCTCGAACCACTCACTCTCTCCATTTCCAATCCTGACACAAGCTCTACTACTCTCATAAAAACTCTTGACAGCTCCCAGAAGCTTTCCTCCTATCCCGTATATCTGCATAACCTCCCACAGTGCCTTCCTGTCTACATAAGCCTTTTCCAGATCCATAAAAGCCCAAAAAACATCCTTCCCCTTTCCTATAGCTTTCTCACATATCTGTCTTACCACAAAGATCTGATCTACACAACCTCTACCTGTCCTAAATCCACACTGTTCCTCACCAATTACTCCTTCTGTTCCTCTCCTAATCCTCTCAATCAAGATCCTCCCATAAGCCTTCCCAACTACACTTAACAAGCTAATCCCTCTGAAACTACTACATTCACACTTGTCCCCTTCTCCCTTGTAAAGAGGAACTATACAGGCACTCCTCCAGTCCTCTGGCACTCTACCCTCTCTCCAGCAGACATTAAATAACCTCATCAGCCATTCCACCATCACTGTACCTCCCTTTTTCAGACATTCTATATGGCATCCATCCAGACCAGGTGCCTTACCTGCTTTCATCATCTTAACAACTGCGTTCACCTCATCCTTCCTTATTTCTCCTCCATTCTCCTCACTCATCACTCTCATTTTCTTCGAATTTCCCACTGCAGCTATCTTTCCTTCCCTATCCTCCTTCACATTTAGCAACTCCCTAGAATATTCTGCCCATCTTCCCCTTACTGCCTTCTCTTCCATTATCATCTCTCCATCTGCACCTTTTACCTTTTCTTCCCTACTTGATTCGCCTCCTCTTCCTCTCTTAATTTCTTTCCAAAACATCTTTTTATTATTTTCAAAATTTTCTGTCAAACTGTTACCCCATTTCACATCTGCTCTCCTCTTTGCCTCCTTTACCTTTTGCTTTACTTCTCTTTTCTTTTCTTTGTACCTCTTATATGACTCCCTCGTCCTATTTTGTAACCAATCTGTGAAAGCTCGCTTCTTCTTTTCTACAACCTTCTTTGTTTCCTCATCCCACCATTCACTACCCTTTCTTCTATTTCCCCCTGTCCTTCTTGTTCCATCCTTGCACACTTTATGACTCCCTCCTTGAACCATCCCCATTGCTCCTCCACACCCAGCTCTACTCTACCCTTTACTCCCTCCAACTCCTCCTTCAGCTTCTTTCCGTACTCCTTCTCCTTTTCCTTTTCATTCAAAGAGTTCACTCTAAGAACCTCCCTACCTTTTGTCCCTTTCCTCTTTCTCCATCTATCCTCCACTCTCAGCTTACCTTCCACCAAAAAATGATCTGATATTCCCCCACCCTCTCCCCTTAGCACATGTACATCCTTAACTCTTCCTATCATAATCCTATTTACCACTACATAATCCATTAGCGCTCTATCTACCACCCTTCCCTCCACCACCCTCTCCCATGTGTACTTATGCTTGACTTTCTTCCGAAACACTGTATTTGCTATCATCAACTCTCTTTCTAGACACATTTCCACCATCAACTCTCCACTACGATTCTTTCCT